>NC_063174.1:56731973-56994473 GCF_023159225.1 Perognathus longimembris pacificus | reverse complement strand
CGAGCCGTTGGTTTAGTGTCATCACCAAAGCTCTTTTTTCCCCTCTCTTCTCAGGTCCTGTGGGTGTGTAGAATCACTTAGATTCTCCAGCTGTTAGCACACAGCATCCCCAACAGTATGGAAAAGAAAGGGGCCCGGTGCATGTTCTAGAAGGCAGCCATGTCAGGCATGCCACAGGCCCGAGCTACCGGGAGCGGAGTCCCAAGCCCCACGGGGCTGACCTGGGACCAGTAGCATGGTGCGCCCCCCCCCCCTAAAAGAGCCTCCATTCTCGGCACTATTGCGACCACTCCTCCCCTTCTTAAAAGGTGTCTTTCTGGAAAATTCGATAGATTTATTCTAGTGGGGACCCTCTATCTCCTCCCCAGGTGAAGTAAACCCCTTCTGGGGTGCACGGTGTAGCCCCACCCATCCAGCAGACATGGTGGGAGGCCAGGCTGGTTCCTATCTGTAAACCCCCCACCAGGAGAGGGTTTGAAGAATTGCTTGTATCATGGATACCAGAGAGGGGAATTTTAAGTAGGCAGAATGTAATCACCCAAATTGGAATTCAGCCAGGACACTGCTAGGGCAATTACTCCTCCTCGTGTGCTAAATACCAGGGGAGTATAAATGACCCGCACTTCTGTACCCCAAGCAAGCGGGAGACCCCCCGGGGACCAGGAGCCCAGAGCCCAGCACAGACAAGCAGCCCCCACCACGTTGCCTCTCACTCGACTCCGTCTCCAGCCCGTTCCGCACGCATTTCACTCACTCGACGAGTTTAAAGCTGAGGTGTCACAAAAGCATTGTGCGTGTGTGTCTGCATGTCTGTGTGTGTGTCTGTGTCTGTATGTCTGTGTGTGTGTGTGTGTGTGTGTGTTGGTACCAGTTTTTGAACTCAAGGTCTGGGCACCGACTCTGAACTTTTGTGCTCCAGGCCTGTTAGTACTCTGCCATCTGAGCCACAGCTCCACTTCCAGCCTATTGGTGGTTAATCTGAGACGAGAGTCTCAAGGTCTCTCCTGCCTGGGCTGGATTCAAACTCAAGCCTCAGATCTCAGCCTTCTGAGTAGCCAGGATGACGGGCATGAGCCACTGGCTGCATCACTCCAGAAATGCATTCTTTAAATGACAGCCGGCACCTAGGCCTGCCCTTGCTCAGGCCCCAAGTCAACAGCTCCCTGGGTTTTGCATAGCATATGCAGAGGGTGTCCCAAAGAGAAGACTCCGGAAGGCTGCTTCTCCCTGACTCAAACCCCAAGCTCTCCTCCAGGCAGCACTGCCGGGCCCAGCCTCCCCACCCCCGTCTCTGCTGGAAACACTTGGACTAGAATCCAGCAGCCGGGTTTCTACTTCCTTGTGAGTTTCTGTCTCTGTTTGGCAGCAAGGGCTTGTTGTTGTAGACTTTTAAGTACCGTAGGTAGGACCGTAGTGAACACTTCTGGTACATTTGTCTTTGCATACTTTTCTGCTGATGTCCTCGAGACAATTTCCTAGCAAGGGAATTGCTGGTTCTACGGGAATGCACACTTTACAGAAGGGCTTATCATCCGGCGGCCTTCTGGATGGATCCACACCCCTGACTGGTTTTTGACCTGACCTGACAATACAGTTCTTCTTCCAAACACTGGCCTCAACCCTGCAAACGACACACATTGATGGAAGAAAAGATGCATGAGCCCGGCACTGGCGGCTCAGGCCTGTAATCCTAGCTACTCAGGAGGCTGAGATCTGAGAACGACGGTTCAAAGCCAGCAGGGGCAGGCAAATCCAAGAACTTCTTACCTACAGTGAGCTAAGGGGAAAAGAGGGAAGTAGAGGTATATCTTCAATGGTAGAACATCAGACTTGAGTGGAAAAAAATCTAAGCAAGAGTGTGAGGCCCTGAGTTCAAGCCCCAGTACCGGCACAAAGGAAGAAAAAGAAGGGAAGGAAGAAGGGAGGTGGGGAGGGAAGGAGGGCAGGAGGGAGGGAGAAAGGATGCTGAACTCTCAGAAGGGCAAGCGCACCTGGGACGCCGGTTCGGGCCAGTGGGGTGATCAGAATCATCTCCCCTGGAGATCTCTGGCCGAGCCACATCTGAACCCGGTGGTCCAGGAGCGGGTGGCGGAGGGAGGACACGGTGGGGGGAGACTTTGCCTTTTGCTCTGTCTCTAATTGTGTATTTGAACCATATACACTACTAGTTGTGTGTGTGTGTGTTTACTGAGTTAACTAAACAAGCAAGAATAAAGGCGTGTGAAGGCGTGGGCGCAGGGCCTCACCATCGTCACGTGACCGCCAGTCACACGCCACCTCCTTCCTGTCTCCGCTCCTTCCTCTCCTCCGCCGTCTGGCTGGGACACGGGACAGTGGGATTTCCCCAAGCCCTTTCTGCTCAGAGGCCTCAGGTAAGGTCATAAGCGAAGGCCATTTCCTTCCACCCTCCGGACGCTCGTCAAAGGCCTCAGTTAGGAGCCCAACAAGCTGTCTTATTTGAAAGCAAACAAACAAACAAACAAACCAAAACACTGGAAATCTCTCTCCTCCGATGGCTGTGGGCCCCGCGGGACCTCTGCTCACCCCACATAGACCTCACCGCCAGCCCACACGTGAAGAGACTTCACAAGACGCTGAGAGGGCTGCGTTCAGTGCCCTGCTTGGTAATAACGGGAAAGTGTTTATTAAACATGATATGCAGCAACTGCTAGGAGAATCTCGTGTGTGCACGGAAGCAAGGCCGGGCGAACCGCGCGTCAAGGTTGTGACCTTTGATTTCACTGCGAATCCCCATCTTCTGAGGGAGACGATCAGACTGAACTTTACTTATAATCCGCTTACAGCGCCCAGCGCGGGTGGGGGCGTGCCTTGCAAATTACCTAGCAAATTTTGCTGTCACCTTTGGCAAATAGTAGACCCACGCGGGAAGCGTTCATTGTAATACAGGTCACTGGAAAGGTAAGGTGTTTCCTGAACCTCCCTCATAAAGTGAAGTACAAGGTAAGCAAGGGCCGGGGGGCCACAGCACCAAGGAGGCTCGGGAGGCTGGCGGAGGAGAGGCGGCTGGGACCTGTGACATCGAGGCAAATCTCATTAGGGAATCGATTTCATTGCTCCTCGTCTCCTCGTCCGTGCTGAAGAATTGGCCAGGAAGAGCGGATGTGGGTCCTGGGTACTCTGTGATTTCCATGAACTCCGGTGGGTGGTGGGGCGGGCGAAACAAGCGGTTGCGGGGTGGTGGTGGAGGGGGGGGGGTTCCATTCCCTGGCTCAATGGGAACTCAGAACAAATGCAAAGCCTCGCTCTCCACAGAGAGAAACGCGACGCAACACAGAGGCCATTTCCTGCTCGTTGGGTCTAAGACGGCCCTGTGCACCCACGCAAGGGTCCCCCGGGGGCCCAGACGACTCTGACACCGCCCGCAAGTCATCATCCGATGGATCCGTCGGCGCGGGTCCGAACGGTGCAGCCGGCGCGGCCAGTGGCCTTACTCTGCCTCTCTGTCACCCGCCTTCTTGTTTGCAGGGATCAGCCCAAAATGATGGCGGATCCACCACTCTGCCTGAGGCACAGGCCAGAGAGAAAAGCTGGTACCCGGCAAGTCCTAGGAAATTCAATTATACCTGTCCATGACAGATAGATATTGATATATATTATGATATACAGCTATATACAGTGATTTATATACATAGCATTATATGTGTGTGTATATATATGTATATATATATATATATATGTCCCGAGTTATGTAACCATCATTATGGTGATCTCAGTTTCTCTGTCCCTTCATTCACCTTCCAGTGTTTGTTTTTCAGCTCCTCCAGTCCCTCGCTCCATTCCAGAAGTGAGCACACGAGAGACTCAGGGCAGAGCCTGCACCCAGGCCACTCGCCCGAGAGCAAGCAAGTCTCCGCTGCAGCCAGGAGCCACCACCGCGCTCCCTGCACCGCCGACAGGGGGCAGCACTGAGCTTCCCCCGCTCCCCGCCAACCACACCGCATGGCTTCACCTGGCTTTTGCAGGTTTAGAACGGACGCAGATACCTAGTGCAAAACTACTAGGTGCTCAGCAACTGCAGATCAGTGAGTTGGGGTGTCAGGGCGCCGCGCAGGGCCATAGTCTTCTTATTACTATTATTAATTATTGTAACAGCCGGGACTGGGGCTTGACCTCAATTGACCTCATCTTTGCTCAGCTGGCAAGGGCAGTTGGCGCCCGATCGCTTGAACCACACCTCCAGTGTGGCATGTTGCTGGTCAACCGGAGATAGATGGGGTCTTGGGGAACTGTCTGCTCGGTCCGGCCTTAACGCTCAACCCTCCAGAGCTCAGCCTCTGCAGTAGCTCGGGTAAGAGATGTGAGCCGCAGCGCCTGGCAGTGCGAGATAGTTGCGGACACCAGATGGAGAGGCTCTGAGGGGTACGTGGTTCCCCCCCCCCAGTCGATAAAAGACCCCAGACTTACAGCGGCTTAGCGTCAACGGTCACCACACCACCCCGGAACCCCGCACACCCGTGGGCAGGAAGGAGGGAGGCCCAGCCCAGCCCTGCCCTATCCCCACGCCGTATCTACAGATGGCCTCAGCTCTGGCAGCTGCCGCCCTCCCCCCCTCCGCCCCCCGGGGCTCCGGGCCCACCGACCACTCCATCCCCAGACCCCACCCCCACCCCCCACCCCGCTCGCCTCGTTCATGTATTATTTATTTAATTACCTTACCGTGGAAGTTGGTGTTTATAATTTGCTACTTTACGTAATGGCCTTCTAATGCGCGCATTGCTGAATAATTCAAGCACTGCCTTGCCACCACCTCTCAGGAGCCCCATTCCTTCAGCCTGCTAACTAGGTCAACTGCCGAAGTCCAGACTGGGCACGGCCCCTCGCTACACAGCCTTGAGCAGAAGGAGGGTCGCCAAGAGGGTGTCCGGAGTCGGGGTCACAGGGCCTGGAGTTGGCCCGAGGACAGGGAAGGTGGGAGACAGATCGGATCATGGTCTCCACAAATGCCACATGTGAATGCCCGGAGTCCATGACCACGTCACCTCCCAGGGCGAGAGGGACTCACCGGTGTGACTTGAAATAGGGAGGGGAGGGCATCCTCGATTATCTGGGTGGACCCTCGATGTGACCCCGGGCGTCTCTGAAGGTGAGAGTTGAGGGCTGAAGGAGGGAGAAGGTTACGGGGGTGGAAGGCGACCGAGGTCTGAAGATATCACACATCTGATGTTGGAGATGAGTGAGGAGGCACCGCCAAGGGGCCCAGGCAGCATCTGGAAGCCGGGAAAGGTAGGACAACTTCTCTAGGAGCTTCTAGAAGGAGCCAAGCCTGTTGACCTTGGTCTTCCTGGCTCCCAGAAGTGAGAATAAGTGTCTAGAACTACCAGATTGGTGGTGGTCAGTTATATCAACAAGAGAAAACCAGATCACCACGTCACGGCTTTTACCCACACTGGGCTGGGCACCCTGCAGCATGCGGTGGACTCCGTGGGGCTTGACTGGAGGACCTGAAATGACTGGCCAGCAAGGACAACAGCCTCCTCCGCATGGCGGAGGATCTAGTCAGACTCCGAGCCACGGCCCCGACGACACTGGCCTGTAAATGAGAGACACCAGACACGCCCGCACGGAAGAGCCCTGCTCCTCTCTCCAAGTTCTGGCCAGTGGTCTGGCAGACCACGCGCACCCACCCCCACCCCGGCCTGCCAGCCCTGGCAGTTGTACAGAACAAGGTCTGCAGTCCTCTTCTGCCCTAGAAAGCAGAGCTGGGGAGGTGGGGAGCCTGGTGTGGGGCCCTAAGAGCAGGGCCCCAAGTCAGGGGGAGCTGCGGTGTGCCCAGCTGAAATGCACAGCCTGAGCTCTTCCTGGGCACCAAGGCAGTGTGTCCCAGAGGTCCCCGAATGGAGAGACAAAGGCCACCGGAGTTCTGGCTCACTGGCTCCTTGATTTGGGTGACAAGGGAGAAAGTACAAATGCAGACATGGTCTACAAAGGCCCGAGCTGGCTCTGGGTCTCGGTGCTGCCGCCCCAGGGTCGGTGGGCACAGGTGTGGGGCAGCCTCATGAAGTCTGAAGGAATTTTCCAGTGACAGTCGTGCCCCTAAGGGCCAACCAACCCCAGGGGACACCTCTGAGGGCCTTGGAAGGGGAGGTGGGGTGGGGCGTCCCAGCCCGGCTCACAAGTTTTGTGATCCACAGGTGTTGTAGCGTGAACGCAGAACTTGCCTTTTGGTGTGTTTTCATCATCTTTAAGCAGTTGCACACAGGGGATTGGATTCTACGTGTCAGTCTGTGAGCACGGTGTGTCTCGATCCACGTCACCCCTTTCATCCTTTTCCCGGTCTCTCCCCCCACCCCAAACTCACCGCCTTTAAACACTACCTACTCAGACGTCACCCATCTGGGGACCTTCATCTTTGTTACTCTGAAAATGGAACTTTTTCCTGTGTTCAAATCAACCAAGCCCACAGCACCCTTTCTGTGTCTCACACACACACACACACACACACACACACACACACACACACACACACTCATGCCCAAATAGACAGTTTTTCAGAAGTGAAGATGCAGATGAGAGACTCAAGGACAGGCCTCACTTGCCCTCTGTCAATTGACAAGGGAATTTATTCCACATCTTCATCCATGAATATTTAGCAAGGCAACAATAACATCCAATGACACCCAGGAGATACACAACTTGAACGTCTCTCCCAGGAACCTGCTTGGCGCTGGTGTCACTGTTCTGAACTGGCCGGGGGGGGGGGGTGTTAGAAACGCCAGCATTGGCTTACGCCCATCCGCCCTTCCCCTCTGTCTCCTCCTCTCTTTGTTATGTGTGTACCCAGACATCACTCCCACTTCCGATGCGAAGCACCAAACAAACTCTTCAAAGGAGCAGAATAAACCAAGCAAGGGGGGGAGGGGGTCAGGGGTCAGGGGGCAAGAGGGTAGCCCCCACAGGCTTGAGCAATGCTAATGGTACAAACTCATTTCCACATATGCCATTCTTTTCTTTTCCTCAGGAAAACAAAACATACCCCCGAGCTATGGTAGGCCAGGCTGTTCTGGGAACGGCCATTTAGTAGAAGTTCCTGTGGCCCCAATATCGCACCCCCTTATATTAACAAAGGGATTGTGCGGATGTGATTAAGGTGAGGACCCTGAGGTGGGCGAGGACCCCAGATGATCTGGGTGGGCCCCAAAGAGAACCACAGGTGCCTGTATAGGGTGACAAGGGAGACTTGGCGAGGGCATTCCGCGTGACGGCAGAAGCTGTGTGGTCCTTTGACGTTGGAGGGAGGTCAAGAGTGCCAGGCGGCCACCAGCGAGCGAAACAGGAAGAAAGCATGTCCAGATCGTCATAAGGAAAGTCCCACCAGCACGGGGACTGTGGCGTGGTGTCCGCTCCCACTTTTTCGCGGCTACCACGGTGTGTCACAGGGTACTTGGTTAAAGGAAAGATGTTCTTCGGGGCGCATGGTTCCGGGTGGCTGTGCCTGGCGAGGGTCTCCCACCACGCATGGCACGTATCGTGGCTGATGGAGAGCAGGAGGGTAGAGAGAGGCCGAGGAGAGGCGAGCACAAGGTCAGACTGGCTCTGCCTCTCCAGCGAGGACAGACCCGGTGCGGTGAGAAAGGCATTCAACCCCGTCCACCCCGTGAGACTGTGTGACCACCTGCGACAGCGTCAGTGGGGAACTCATGCAGCTCCAGCAGCTCCAGAGGCAGAACGTCCACGAAGCTACACCGAGTCCTGCTTTGGGCGAGATCCCTGGGAACCAGCCACGTGCTGGGACGGCAGATGTGAGCCAGCAGCGTCCAGCAGGCGTTCGTCTTTACCTTCATGGATTGTTTGGGGGGGCGTTGGTTCCTGGGAGCGGTGTCACGGGAACACAGCACATTGCCACACGGAGCACACTGACTCGCAGCAGCTCCGGATGCGTGCGTCTACAGGGTTCAAGCCGTCTCGGAGGGTGAGAGGCGAACCCGGGCCCCAAGGGCAGCAGGGCACACAGTGTCTGAAGCTGGTTCCCCTCCCTCCCAGTTCCCATCCAAGCAGAGAACTGTGACCAGGTGACGGGCACTCAGGTCTGAGATGACTGCTCTCTACACACAACGCCTTTCCTCCAGGAAACCGAGTGAGGCCGGGTGAGGAGTGCAAGTTCTTTTCTACCAAGAAAGTTCTAGCAACTCATCTTGAAGACTATCACCCAAGAGGAAACCCCAGTGGCAGTCAGGGACAATCCATGCCAGATGTTCCCATGCTGGCTTGAGAGTCGCGATTACCAAGTTTGAATAAGAAACCACAACACGGAGCAGGCTGCCATGCCCCTCTCTCTGCCTGTTGCACCTGCCATGTCTCTGTGTGTGCTGAGAATGATTCCGATCCTCTGAGAGACCTGGGAAAGCTGTAACACAAGTAATGGACGGATGGAAGTAGTTGGCTTCACTTGGCACCTGCCACACACGTGCCATTTATGCCGAGTCAAAGGAAACAAGAGAGCTGAGCACCGGTGCTCACGCCTGCCATCCTAGCTACTCGGGAGGCTGAGATCTGAGGATTACAGCTCAAAGCAGAAAAGACGGTGAGATTACCATCTCCAATTGACCAGCAAAAAGCCAGAAGTGAAGCTGTGGCTCAACGCCATTCTTGAGTAAAAAAACAAACAACAACAAAAAGCCAAATTGAGAGCTCAAGGCCCTGAAATCAAGACTCAGTACAAGCACAAAAGAAAGGAAGGAAGGAAAGAAAGGAGGGAGGGAGAGAGGGAGGGAAGAAGGAAGGGAAAAGGAAGTAAGAGAGGAAAGAAGAGAGGGAAGGAAAAAGGCAGTAAGGGAAGGAGGGGGAAAGGAGGGAGGGAGGAAGGGAGGGAGGGAGGAAAGAAGGAGGAAGGAAGGACGGAAGGAAGGAAAGAAGGGAGGGAGGGAGGGAGGGAGGGAGGGAGGGAGGGAGGGAGGAAGGAATATGGTCCAGGGAGCAAGCAACAGCAGTGGTTCTGACACCCCAAGGGATGGAGGGAAAGAATGTAGGAGGAAGTGAAGGCTTCGAACCCCCCTGATGCTGCCAGCATTTGAGCCCCAGGTTGAGATGAACCTAAAGGCTGTAGAGTGTTTACTTGGACACACATGGCAAAAGCCTGTAACGCCTACCCAGACTAGGGAAGGGCCCAGAGGGATGGATGGATTTTGTGTGCAAGAAAGAATCAGGGCTGGAAGTGAGGGAGGCCGGTTGTCGGATTAGACTGTGGAGGAGATGCAGTGTCTCTCTCCTGGACCAGCCAAGCAGACTGCGGGACAATCTGACTTGGGACAATCCGACTTGGTGGACAGGAGATGGGGTTTGTGTCTCAACGCTGCCACTGCCCAAGCTCGCAGGGCCCGGAAGCTTCGGTTCCTGTACCAGGTGGGAGCAAGTGCATCCTGGAGGGGTCCGTGAGCCCTCAGTGCCTCAGTGGGACCATGCTGGCAGGGAACGCCACGGACCGTCCCTCAGAAGACAGACGCATCGCAGTTAACATTACGATGGCTGGGGTGCCCCTAAGTACATGGTACACGTGTACCATGATGCCGGTGATCCTAGCTACTTAGATGGCTGAGGTCTGAGGATCAAGGCCCAGCGCCAGCCCAGGCAGAGAAGTCCACAATGATCTCCAATTAACCAGCAAAAAATATAAAGCCATGCTGGAGGCATGGCTCAAGTGGCGGTATGCCAGCCACGAAGCAAGCCAGTGGCGCAAGAGCGTGAGTTCAAGCTCGGCCTTGCCTGAAGACACACAGCTTGGAGGTGCCGGAGCGGGGATTTGAAGTCACATCCGAGTAACCGAAGTCTCTTGTTATTTCATGCCTGAGGAGAGGGTAGCCCTCCTCAAGCATGGGGGAGCCCTAGGGAGACCCACACAGAGAGCATAACCCCTTCCTGCTCAGTCCCCCTGGCTAAGAGCACAGAGATGTCGGTCTCGTAGCAGGAGAACTACAGCACACCAGACCCATGTCCTGACTTTCGGGAAGGTCTAGGTCCTTCAGCCAGCGGCGATGCACATATTGTCTCTGCACAGGTGGGGAGCAGGGCTTGGGTAGGATAACGGGAAGTCCATTTTCAAACTGACCGGGCCTGCTGAGCAGGTGCTGGAGATGAGGCTTGTTCCTGCATCGCCCCCTGCCCTGCATGCTGGCTTAGGGAGCTCCGTTTGCTGGGGAAAGAGCTGGCCCTGCTGGGGGCGGAGCCTGGCTTGCTGGGGGAGGAGCCAGGACTGCTGTGGGTGGGGCCAAACCTATGGGGGGGAGGCGTTGGGCTTGCTGTTTCTCAAGGCAAGCCCTCCTCCCCTCCTCAGGACATTCATTACCTGTGAGCTGCCTTTTACCCAAGAGGCTGGGCCAGCAAGACGCTCTACCCCGGATGTGGACACAAAGGTGCAGGTGTCTGTATTGTCGCACCCAGGACAGTGGCCTGGAGCCCTGGCATGGAGCAAGGAGAGAGGTGCTGCGTCCTGGAAGCCTCCTCCCCAGCCGTGAGTGTCTACCCAGCTCCAGCCAGGGCCTGGGCTCCAGGGGTGCCCCGGAAGTCCTCCTTCTCCCTAACCCTCTGTCATATGCATTTGGGGAGGGGGGCTGGGGGCGGTTCTCATCTTTGCAGCTCCCACCCTGCAATCAGCTCACACTCAGTAACTAAACGGAGTCTTGTTGCCTCAGTGCAATCATAGGACATGAGGAATCCCTTGTGTTCTCCAGATGCCCCTTGCCGGAGCCTGAGCCACCCAGCGCGGACAACTGCACGGCTGTACCTTATCTTCCAGCGTGGCCCCGTCCATCCGTGCAGACACTCCAGCGGCGGGCATACTGTCCAAGAGAGAACCAGAGAGGCTGATGCTTTCCCAAGGCTGCCCAGCTAGGGAGTGGCCACCAGGGGCCCAGCCTGAGTTCGTCCCTGCACAAGCCAAGCACAAGCAGCAGCTCTGCCTGGGACAGAGCCCCAGGGGGCGGCCACGCCAGGCCCAGGCTCAGGTCACCCGCTAGACCTGGCAGTCCCTCACCTGTGCCAGGCTGGCGTGGCCAAGGCCTCGAGGCCCTCCTGCTGGGCCGCCCGTCCTGCCTTACCCACGGGCGGCCCCAGCCAGCTGCCCTCTACCGTCTGCCGGTTCCAAGCTTTTTGGCAAACTGGCACCTAATCAGTCACCATCTGCGCGCGAAGCGAGTCTTGGCTACCTCTTGGTGCTTCTTCAGATCCACTCGAAGTTTGCAAAACGACGCGAGTTCTTGGTGCTTGCAAAAATGTCAGCTTCCGTCATGTCTTATTAAAGCTGAAAATAAGAAAAGGGTTGGGGTAAACTGAGAGGAACCCAGTTTTCCTTTGCTTTGGGGAGTTTTCTTCCCTTCCTCCCTCCTTCCCTCTTTTCCTTCCTTCCTCTTCTTTTTTTCCTTCCTGCCTACTTCCTTCCTCCTTCCTTCTCCCCTTTTCCCTTCCTTCCTTTCTTCCCTCCTTCCTTGCTCTCCCTCTCCCTTTCCCTCCTCCCCTCTTAAAGGTAAAGAGGCTTTTTCCTCTGGTGACCAGAGTGAGCATCATTACTTCATTATCTTGCCCTGTCGCTCACCAGGGATTCATACTACAGAGTGTCTGAGTGATGGGCAGGCTTTTTTTTTCAAGGGGAGGGGGTGGTCCCTGTGTTGGGGTCATAATTGTGGCAGGAGTGTGGACCACACACTTAATCTGTGTGACAGGAACCATGTCCCGTGGACAGTCTCTAGTTCCGTCCTCCTTTTCTGTCTACAGGGATGGGGCGATGGGCAGGGGACATCCGCTACTCATATGACCAATAAGTGGCAGGCTTACTCATCAGCCCACCATGGGGACGTGAGAGATATGGGGCCGGCTGGCCCAGGGCGGGGGGGGCTGACTGGGGTGAGGAAGGTGCCAGAGAGAAGCTGGGGCTGCAGGGAGAGGGCTGACTTTTAAAGACCAGTGGTTATCGCCTGTGTTCACAGCTGGGGCCGGGGTCTAAGGGACCAGGAGAGGGGCTGCTCCCAGTCCCTGGAAGGCTTTGCTTAATCAGGGCAACACTGGGATGACCAGCCATGCCCACTATCGCTTCCAGGACCAGTGTCTGCTCCATTCCCTGCCCTGCCTTCCACTGGGCCCTGGGACCTGTGGATCCCGGGAGCTTCCCCTCCATGCCTGGCATCCTGCTTCCAGTGTCCTCACCAGAACCAGCAGAGGTGTTGGGTAGACCAGATGTCTGGTAGGTGGTGACACTTAGCACACAGCTGCCTTGACTTTGGCCATGGCTGGGGCCCACCCTGTTGCTATGACCATTACCTGACAGTTACCATCATCATCATCATCTCTGTGGTTACCATGACTACTATCACCATCATCACCACTGTTGCCACAAGCGCCACCAGTAAGTACCACCATAGCCCCTTGACTACGACTGGTAGTTCCCTGCCACTACTGGAACTTCTGCCACTCCTCCTGTTCTTCCTGCCAGTGCCACTGCTAGTGGGGCCACCACTCTACCGCCACCACTCTTATGACAGTTACTCGCGGCTGCATTTGGATCTCAAGTGTTCCACCAGAGGCTCATGTGTTAAAGGCTTGGTCCCCAGCGTGGGTCTGTAGGGAAGTCACTGGGGGTGTGTCCTTGAAGAGACTGTGCGACCTAGGCTCTTCTTGCTCTCGTTGGCTTCCTGTAGTTCTGCTCTGACAGGTGCTTCTGTTCTCATGCACTGCCTCTGCACCAGCCCCAAATCCACCTTTCCTCTTCTTAAGTAGATGGCCTCGGGTGTCTTGTTACAGAGACAGAGCACTGACTGGCGCTCATCAGCTTCCTGCTGTGGTGGTCCTCCGGCTGCCTCTACTGGAGCTGCCACCCCTTCATGCGCTGCTGCTGCGAGTGGAGCAACGTTAGAAGAAGGCATGTAGGGGCTGGGAATATGGCCTAGTGGCAAGAGTGCTTGCCTTGTATACATGAGGCCCTGGGTTCGATTCCCCAGCACCACATATACAGAAAACGGCCAGAAGTGGCGCTGTGGCTCAAGTGGCAGAGTGCTAGCCTTGAGCGAGAAGAAGCCAGGGACAATGCTCAGGCCCTGAGTTCAAGGCCCAGGACTGGCCAAAAAAAAAAAAAAAAGAAATGTACCCATTACCCTACTTTTGGGGCTGGGGATATCGCCTAGTGGCAAGAGTGCTCACCTTGTATACATGAGGCCCTGGGTTCAATTCCCCAGCACCATGTATACAGAAAACGGCCAGAAGTGGCGCTGTGGCTCAAGTGGCAGAGTGCTAGCCTTGAGCAAAAAGAAGCCAGGGACAGTGCTCAGGCCCTGAGTCCAAGCCCCAGGACTGGCCAAAAAAAAAAAAAAAAGAAGAAGAAGGCATGTAAACACAACCCCAAGGAGAAGTACTGGCTCTGGACACCAAGCAAATAAGCTCACCTGACTGTACACTTGAGATACCAGGTTATGGCATCGCTTGGGGAGCCCATTTTAAGTAGTTCTACCCAAGGCTAGGGAGAAGAAGCTGGAAGCCAGGACTTCTTTATAATGGACCATTTCAGATGATGAAAGACAGTGGCCTATCAGAAGCCTCAGAGATGCCCTACGTCAACCATGTCCAGTCCAGAGACGAATTCAAGAGCTGGGGGGTGGGGGGAGGAGGTGTTGCACTACAAGCCTGGTGGGCAGGAAGACAAATGAAGGAGAGAAAACCCAAGCATCTGGCTCAGGGGAACGGGGTTGTCCCCGCTGGCTTAAGAATATTACACAGCATTGAACAATTAGGATGATAAAGGGTTGGTAGCACCAGGAAAGATGTTTATGATGAACAGTCAGGAGAAAATGATTAAGACATAAATAGTACTTACACTGTGCTTGGAGTATCATAAAATAGGTGCGTTCGCAGACAAGGCTTGGAACAAAACACAGAAAAGGGGAAGTAATTGCTGAAGAGATTCAGATAGTCAGACAGACTCAGAGATTAGACCCACCCCCCCCCCGCCGCCACACACACACAGTTTTCTCTAAGCCTGCCATCTTACTGTTTTATCTGTACAAATGAAAAAGAAAATGTCCCCACAGTCTATTGATAGGTTTTTCTTTTTCTCCTTGACTATAATACAGACGTGGCTATTTTTAAAGGATTCTTCTTTGAGAAGCTCATTTAGCATCACAAACAAATAGGGTCCAACTTCTAGTTGAGTTCAAATGAGTTCCTGATGATGAATTGACTCCCATTCACAACATGTGGAATTTGTGCACTTCGGGAGATTGTGGGTTGACTACAGAGGAGTTCATGGGGAGATATATATTTTCCCTAACAAGTTTTTGAAACAGACAATATACTGTGGACACAGTACATTTTCCAAACAAAGTGAAGGATGGAAAATATCCAAACCAGCTCCTCCTTAGCCCTTCTTGTAACGTCACAGCCAGAATGGCTGTCATCATTGTCGTTGCCCTCTGGTGAGGAGGAAGTCGATTAGAGTCAATTTAGCCCCAGCTGACTGCTTGCTTGCTAAGCAAAGGACAGAGGCTCCTTCCAGAATCTGTGAGCAACGGCTCCATTCCAGCAGGTGCACGCCAGCACTGTAGGGTAGGTGACTGTGAGTCTCACCCAGATGTTTCAGAGCTGTGACAAGCAGGTACTTCTGCTGGCATGAATGCCGCTAATAGCTGTTTTAATGCATCTTTGCGGGGAGGGGGGAGATGAGGACCTAGATGCAGAGCGCTAGAGGAACATCTAGTTTGATTCATTCGGCCCCGTCATTCGTAGATGGGGAAACTGAGGCCACATTTGACTTGTCCGAGCCCACACTGCTATTTAGCGCTGGGCAGAGATCACAGCTGCTCCCAGACCGGTGCCCTCCTCCGTTTGTGCAAGGTGACCGTATCTTCTTCATCAAAAATGGGACCCGCTCGTGTGTGGCAGAGCACACCTGTCATGCCAGCACTCGGGTTGCTGAGGAAGAGGACGGCCTGTTTGAGGCCAACCTGGGCTAAATAGTAAAACTCTATCACAGAAAAGCCAGTGGCTCCCACCTGTAATCCCAGTAACTCGGGAGGCTGAGCGCTGCGGATCAGTGCGAGGTCAGCCTGTGCAGGAAAGCCCATGAGGCTCTCATCTCCGATTTCCACCAGAAAACTGGAAGTGACGCTGTGGCTCAAAGTGGTAGAGTGCCAGCCTTGAACACAAGATCTCAGACACGGCACCAGGCCCTGAGTTCAAGCCTCACAACCACCACCACCAAGAACAAGGCCGTGTCTTCCTGTTCCAACAAAGGAACACACCTTATTTTGTGAGTTGATTTATAAAAGACGCAGAGGCCGGACCACAAAGCCACGTTACATGAGGAAGTTTAGTGCTGGCAGATGTACCTAGGGGTTTCAGATCGCCGTTAGAGGGAAAAGTTAAATTTGCCTTAACTATTCAGTTGATGCTTATTGCAAGACAAAGTGACATTCAGCACAAATCATCCAAAGTCATTGTCTCAACGTACTCCCTCACCCCCAAAAGAACCGTTTACATTTGCCTATATCCTGCCCTTCCCTAAGTAGATTTAAAGCCACTGACAAGGAAACCATCATTGTGTGTAGAGTAGAAGCCACGGAAGTTCGAGGTGCGTCTTCAGGCTCATCGCTCGCCTCTCCTCTTCCAGGTTTCTTCTGACTAGAAGAAATTTCTCATCCCCTCCGTCGCCTGCCGGCACCCTGGACCACGCGTCTCGAGTGCAGGGCTGCAAACGGCTGACTCGAGAGCACAGTGCCTAGCACACTGCAGGTGTCACCTACCTGGTTGTCACATGAATGAATGAATGAATGAATGAGTGAATGAGTGAATGAAATCGTCCTGTTTTCTGAGGCAGGTGGGTGGTCTGCTCTGCACAGCTCTGCCCCAGCCTGGATCCCAGGCCTCTCCAGACCTCTGCAAGGCCAACGGAGTCAGCATCTCCATCAACGCACGCACGCACGCACGCTGCCCCCCAGACCAACAGCCTCAGCCAGAGACCTAGGGCGTCACCCGAGGCGATGGATGGGGGCGATGTCTTGTGGCTCTTGGATCAGGCCATTTGGGGCTGGGGGCATAGCTGGGGGTGGTAGAGTGCTTGCTCACCTCTGGAAGAGACGAAGCAACTCTTTCATGAATGACCTGTCCTTCTCCTGCTCAGACAGCCCAGGCCCATCTGTGGAGAAGGACGAGCGATTGCGGCTCACTGTACAATTAAAGAGGACCGTGGCCTCAGCTAGGTCACCTGAGTGTTCTACACTTAGCTCAAAAACCACCTGCGGCCTAGTGGTGAGAGTGCTCGCCTTGTGTGCATGAAGTCCTGGGTTCGATTCCTCAGCACCACATAAACAGAAAAAGGCCAGAAGTGGCGCTGTGGCTCAAGAGGTAGAGTGCTAACCTTGAGCAAAAAGAAGCTAGGGACAGTGTCCAGGCCCTGAGTTCAAGCCTCAGGACTGGTTAAAAAAAAAAAAAAAAACAGACAGGGAGACCTTTCCCCACTGCAGGAGATGCGAACTACTGGAGACAGCACTGATCACACCGTAAAGGGACCTGTCACCCTGAGTGACCCGGACAGACCTGGACTCCCTCTTCATGGTGTGGATGTTGGTGACCGTGAAGATCATGGTGACGATGGTGACGGTGATGACAGTGATCACGGCGGTAGCGATGGTGACGATGATAATGACACGATGACGGTGATGATGGTAACGGCTGTGATGATGATGGTACGGGTTACACCCGTCATGCTGATGGTGGCGGCGGTGATAATGGAGATGACGGAGATGACGGCGAGAGTTTCATGGTGATAGTGATACTGCCGAGAGGTATCATGGTGATGGTGGTGAGACAGAGGATGGTAATGATGAAGAAAAACCCGAACGAGAGCCCGTTTGCCCTGTGCCACTCTGTAAGCTGTTTTCACAGAACTGTTACCCTAGCCAACCCTCACCCAATGCTATGCATCTGCCAGCTCTAGGCTGGCACTGTACAGAGGCCTTCCGAGGCCCGCCCAGAGACTCTGGGAGGGGAAGGAGGCCTAGCCGGTCTCGTTTGCTGACACAGACCTGGCATTTTCAGGGGGGCTCATAGCCAGCATGGGGCAAAGCCCCAGCCTGGCCGCCTTCCTCAGCCGTGGACAACAGTTCTGTGCACCAGGCGGGCAGACGTGCGTGTTCCGGGGACACTGGGCTCCCTCTCTACACGGCACAGCGTCCACTGAGCACGGCCTCTGCCCCGAGCACAGCTTCCCCAAGCTGAACGCCTCAGAGCCGGTGCGGCTTTCTGGGAGCTGTTGGGCAGACTCTTCCCGAATGCTTGGTGCTTCTAGGACGAGATCCCCAAAGGCTCCACTGAAGACAAGACTCTACACAAGGCCACCTGCCCAGCCACGGGCGGGGGGCGGGGGGGCTCATTCAGAGGGAGGGGACTTTCATCAAGAGAAGGATTTTGCTGGAGGAGAAAGGAATAAAAAAAGAAAAGCCCTCCGTCAGCATTTCTGTTGAGGGAAGCCAGCTTGTATGTGTGTCCACACGGTGCAGAAATGGACAGGGCCAGGCTTGACGTGTCCAGGGATTCTGAATGACAGTGACAATTCACACAGGGATGTAGAGGGCGAGCTCCCCTCCTGCACTTAGTCCAGGGAGGAACAGGGCCTCGTGTTCAGACCACCTGTGGCTTGAGCACAAAAGCTAACAGATAGGGCTGGGGATATAGCCTAGTGGCAAGAGTGCCTGCCTCGGATACACGAGGCCCTAGGTTCGATTCCCCAGCACCACATATACAGAAAACGGCCAGAAGCGGCGCTGTGGCTCAAGTGGCAGAGTGCTAGCCTTGAGCGGGAAGAAGCCAGGGACAGTGCTCAGGCCCTGAGTCCAAGGCCCAGGACTGGCCAAAAAAAAAAAAAAAAAAAAGCTAACAGATAGTCGTGCCCAGGCCCTGAGTTCAAACACAGTTGAAAAAAATTTTAAAAGAAACTTGCTGTGACTGCCAGCTCACCGTGGCTGGGAACAGCAGATCCTGGGCACAGGTGATTTTCCGACGGTAGACTGAATTGACTGATCCCAGTTCCTCACCTTCTCCTGCCCCCCAATGCCGGTCCCCCCCCGCCCCCACCTCTTGACCTTGGGCTTGGCTGTGTGACTTTCTTTGGCCGGTTGGCACATGCGCAGGAGTGACTCTGCCCTGTACCGTCCCACAAGCCGCCTTTCCATCCTGGTGGCTGCCGCCCCTTCAGCCTGACTCACGAGACCCCCCCCTTCTCTCCCCACCCCTCACCCCGTCTCCCACCGCGCGCTGACAGAGCCACACGATGAGGCCAACGTGGCCGGCCAGAGACGTTTAAAACCACGGACTCCGGTGGGGGGTGGAAGGGGGGTGCCGCGGTGCTCCCCGATTCCTATCCGCTAACTTACACCCCAAGCTGTCGTCCCCTTCTGCCCGAGAAGAGTCCCAGCATGCACTGCTCTGGGCACCCCCACCCCCGGGCAGCCCGCCCTAGGCGAGGGAGAGCGGCCGAGGCGGAGGCTGCCTTGATTGGAGGCCACGCCTGGAGCTCGGGCGCCCGCATTCCAGGACGAGCCACTTGGCCCGCGTGGGGTTCCCCCCCCCCCCCGAGCTGCCCACTTCACTCTTCTCTTTGTCAAAAGAAGAAACATCCTAAGTGCTTCCTGTGTACAGGTGAGTATAGAGAGCGCTTTATCCTCATTACTGAGAGCTCTTCCCGCCTCCCAGGAAGGCCTTGAACTCGGGGTGCATTGTGACACCTCCAGCTTGGGGGCTCCGGCAGGCACCATTGTTCTGCCTGCGTAATTGATGCCAAGGCACGGGAGAGGCTGCTCTCTGGGTAAACAGATATTTTCTGCTTCCATTCAAGACTCTGGGCCGCTCCCTAACCTCCAACGGGGCTGAATAAGTTGTCTCTGTTTAGGGGGTCGGAAAGGGCTCCGAGGGAAGAATTTTCCTCAGGGATCCCCATTTATCTCAGGAGATGGTAGAGGAGATAGAGAGAGGAGAGCGTAGGTGCTGGGCAAGCTTGACACCATGCGGGCTGTTTGATTTCATCTGTGGAGATGGGGTAATGGGTGTGAAGGCATCAGAATATAATTACACCTCTCAGATCCCTAAGGCATTCATTCGTGTCTCCTGTGTGGAGTCCCCTAGTCCTTCCAGGATGAAGATTAAATAGGAAGGGCCTGAGAGCCCTGCTTGTTGTTCTGGAATGTACCCCTGCTTGGCACTCCCCAAGGTTGGTATGAACAGATGCGTTCTGGCCTGGCCTCTCTCTTAGGCCTCTCCATGAGCAAGCTTCAACAAAGACCCTTCAGTCTCTGCTACGGGCTAAGCACATCCACAGAAAATGTGGAACTGTGATGTCTTATGCACATAGCGTACAGATACATGATTGCTGAAGTCAAACACATTAACATATCCATCACCTCCCAGGTACTGCGTTCCCACACGCCCAGATTCAGGTGATACGAGTGTCACGTGGTCAAAAGCAATCAAGCCAGGAGGGCTCCTGCCCCAGAATGGAAAATGGAGCCCGTGTGAAAGGGCTGGACAGCTGGGTGCTGGTGGCTCACACCTCTAATCCTAACTGCTGCCATCTGAGGACAGCAGTTTGAAGCCAGCCAGGCCAGGAAAACTCTGTGAGATGCTTATCTCCAATTAACCATCAGAAAGCGGCAAATGGAGCTATGGCTAGTAGAGCACCAGCCTTGAACCAAAAAGCTAAGGGACGGCACCTAGGCCCACAGTTCAAGCCCCTGTACTAACAGAGGAAGCAGGCAAGCAAGAATGAATGAATGAATGAATGAATGAATGAATGAATGAGAGAGGGGGAGGGAGAAGAGAGAAGGGAAGAAGGAAGAAAGGAAGGAAGGGAGGGAGGGAAGGAAGGAAGGGGGAAAGAGGGAAGGAGAGAGAGAAAGAGGAAGGGAGGGAGAGAGAAGGAGGACAGGGAGGGAGGGAGGAAAGGAAGGAAGGAGAAAAGTGCACAGATCATGGCCCCCTTTGTGGAGGGGCGTGGTGGGGGCTCTCCCGTCTCTCCTCTCCTCCACCTTGCTGGGATAGCCTGCTTCCCAGGACTGAGCCTTTTCTGGCTCTTCACCCTGACCCCAGTTCTTGTCTGGCTGACCAGGCTGAAGATCCCCCGAACCAGAGCTGCTAGTTTGTTCTCTTTCTCTGCAGAGTCTCTGGGATCTCTGGTTTTCCTTGTCCTCCGTGGAAACGGAGGCAGGTACAGCAGCGTGCTAAGGCTGGTTCACAGAACTATGGGACTAGGGAGTGGGAGACGGCAGGAGGCGGGGCGGAGCCCACACTTGCCCTGTCCAGAGTCGCATCCCGGCCCGCCTGAGTGGAAGAGCAGTGGAGACCGTTTCGAGCAGAACCAGCACCAAGGCCGCCGACCTTCAGACCCAACGTTCCTTTGTGCCCTGAGGTGCCATTTACGAATCTGTCCTCAAAATCCAAGGAGAAAGGAACTTGGTTATTTTTGTTGTCGTTGTTAAAGAATGAGAAACTAAAGGCAATTAAAACAAAAAGAAGATGGGGGGAGACCCATCAAATGTCATTAGACTTCATCAGAAGCATTTCTCACGCTGACAAAAGAGAAATAACAAAGAATGTGTTCCTGTTATTTTTCCAGAGGGGCGGTCTATGTGCGGGTGGAGGAGGAAGTTATAAAAGATACCAGGGAAAATGCAATAACTGCATCTTTCAGTGCACCCGACTCTTATTCTTTGGGGGCCGGGGGAAGCCACAGTGGAGCACTTCAGATGCCCTACTTAATTTTGAAAGAAAAAGAAAATGATTCTCGATTTCAATGGCATCCCCATCACAGGCCTCTACCACCGCCAAGGCAGGAAATTAGTTGCCATGGTAACTTCAGGTTGCATCATTAAGAACTTTGGAAATGTTGAGAGTTGGGAGGTGGGGCTTGAACAAGGAAGGGAGGAAGGGAGGGAGGGAGGGAGGAAGGGAGGAAGGAAGGAAAGAAGGAAGGAAGGGAAGGAGGAAGGGAGGGAGGAAGGGAGGAAGGGAGGGAAGGAAGGCTTAGAGGGCAAGAGAGTGATGAGAAGGAAAAAAGTAATCTCTAGATTTTTTCTGCCCAGGCTGACTTCAAATTGTGGTCCTCAGAGCTCAGCCTCCTGAGTAGGTAGGATTACAGGTATGAGTTACCCATAACAGGATAATCTGACCAGTTTTTATTTTTCTTATCCATTAACAGGAAACGAAGCAGATCACATGATTGCAAGCTTCACATATTTTGCTTCTCACGAGTATTGAGAGCATGGTTATAGTTCAAGTTCCCAATGTTCCTAAATGGTTTGATCTTGATCTCATGCACTGGACAAATCATAATAATCAAACTGTAGTCTTCAACTTCTTAACACGGTCCAGAAATTTTGCTGTTAGGCAAATTAAATTCTTATCAAAGAAGCATTTTTTTTTTATTCAAAGGAGCATGGATAAGATAACATGGCATTATGTGAGCACTAAGTTGTTGTTTTGCTTTGGCTTTTAGTTCCATTTGGGTTTGTGATGCCCCTATTTCTTCCTAAGAAAGGTCATTCTGATTCCTTGCCTGAGCTTCCCTAGAGGAAAATAAGGGACCTCAGATGACTGGCAGGGTCCCTGCTTACCCAGGAAAGTTCTGGAAATTACGCACTTCCAGTTTTGACATGTGCTGACCATTTATTGTGTGGGTCACCAGTTCTATTTGTAGCTCTGCAGCTCCACGCCAGCAGCGCATCACCTGTTTTAAACCTTTCAATGAGCATGTACCGGTAACAGGAGGGGAGATTTCCACACATATACGCAGTTCTCTTTGAGCAAATTCATCTCCTCTGCCATATTCCCACTCCTCCCCTCCTCCTCCTCCTCCTCCTTCCCCCTTTCCCCTCCTAGACAGTCCTCCTCTTATACTCATGACCCATCATCATCATCATCATCATCATCATCATCATCATCATCATCATCATCATCATCTTAGGTCTATACTCCACATATAAATGAGAACATGTAATGCAAACCCCAACCATCCATGAATGGAAATCCAGCCATTTTCCCACAATGTCATCATTTCATTTTTCCTTATGGCTGAGTAATATTCCATGATATATATGTATGTATACAGACACATCTACATACACGCATGCACACACATAGATATAATTTCCTTATGCACTCATCAGTTACTGGGTCCCTGTTCTGATTCAGTGATTCCACCATTTGATGACTCTGAATAGTCCATAATAAACATGGGTGTAGAGCCATCTTTCTGATATATTAATTTATACTCCTTTGGATCTATGCCCAGTGGTGGCATGGTGGGCTCATAGGAGAGATCCATCTCTAGTTGTGTGCGGAGCCTCCACACTGGTTTCCGTAATGGCTGCACCAGTTTACATCCCATCAACAGAGCTTCTTCTCCTCCCATCAACAGCGCACGGAGCCGCTTCTCACCCCATCCTGGCCAGCATTCCCTGTTTGCTTCCTTGAGGGCCTCCATCCTAACTAGAGTGAGTTGGGATTTTAGTATCATCTTGATTTACATTTCCTTTATGGCCAAGAATGGTGAACACTTCTTCATGTATTTATTAGCCATTTGTACTTCTTCTAAAAGCTGTACGTACAGTCCACTTGTCTGTCTTCTAGATTGTTTATTCTCTTGCTGTTTAATTCTTTGAGCTCTAAGTATATTCTGGATATTTATCCTTTATCCATTGAAGATCTTGTGAAGATTTTTCTCCCATTCTATGAGCTTTTCTTTTCTTTTTGCCAATCCTAGGGCTTGAACTCAGGACCTGGGCAATGTCACTGAACTTCTTTTGCACAAGGCTAGCACTCTACCATTTGAGTCACAGCCCCACTTCTGGCTTTTCTATATATGTGGTACTAAGGAATCGAACCCAGGGTTTCATGCATGCTAGGCAAGCACTCTACAGCTAAGCCACATTCCCAGCCCCTGGGCTGGGATGTTTGCAGTTGTTTCATTTTAATTTGGTACAGTCCTATTTGTCCATTCTTTCCCTCATTTCCTGGGCAATCGGAATACTATTCAGGATATAATTGCTTGTGCTTCCATCTTTCAGAATGTCCCATTTTCCTCACAGTTCCCTGTCTCACATTAAGGTCTTCGATGGCTTTGGAGTTGGTTCTTACACAGGGTGAGAGGCAGGGGTGTAGGTTCAGGCTCCCATGTGCGGATAACCAGTTTCCCCAGCCCTCGTTGTCAGAGGCTGTCTCCATCTTTCAAAGTACTTTCTCTGTGCTTTCACGGTGATTTTTTTTCCCCTGCTGTTTTCATGCAGGGAAGGCTGTCCTAAGGGGAGCAGGAACAGAGCTGAGGGAGCTCAGAGGCAGGAGGTCCTGGGTGCAGGAGGGTTCTCGGGGGAGTCCTGGCCAGGCCTCACAGGATGGGTGGGCTTGGCTGTGCGTGTGTGAGGAGAGGAAAGCAGAGTACCACAGGGAGAAGCTGGGTGGGCAAAGGCACCGGCCAGGGACCAGAGCCGTGGACCTGGCAGGCGAGAAGTGGTCACTGGGTGCAATGCACAGTGAAGAGGAACAAGAGAGGCTGAGGCAGGAGGATCACAGTTTGAGGCCAGGCTGGGCGGCACAATAGACTGCATGTTCACCTGGGCTATATAGTGAGACCCCATCTATAAAACCCAAGGAAGGGAGAGGGAGCAAGGTAGACAGACACATACAAAGCCAGAGAGACGGCAGAGCAGGCAGGAGCTTTGTTTCAGGTTCTAAGCATCAGCACCAAGGAGTTGGGAGCCGCATCTCTAGACACGGAAAGCTCTCAAAAGTTTTGGAAGGAAAAAACTGGGGAAGGAAAGGGGGAAGTTGTGCTTTGGGACCATTAAAAAGGCAGCCAGGGGTAGTATAGAGTAGAGATTGATATTTCCAAGAGAAATTAAAGCTGAAGATTTATTCTCCCTACCCTAGTCAAATGAAGTCATCTAGAAGAAGGATTTCATCAGCTATAAAATGTATGGGATTCTTATGATTATTTATTATAACAATAATACAAACCCAGGTAAGATTTAGACCTCTCCGTTCAGACTCATTTCCATGTCTCAATCACTTTAACAACCCCCCTCCCCTTCCTTCCCCTCCCCCGTCCTGGGTTGTGTTTTGACTTTCCTCAGGCTGTAACCACAGCTTACATCCCATTGGGTGCGATGTGATTAAATAGTAATGCGTGGGCTTCCATCTCCGGGGGAGTTGCTTTGGGGTGACACAGAACAAGCCACCACATCATAATGTCACACAATAAAGGGCCAAATTCTACCCAGGAAAGAATGTCTCCCACCAGTGGGGCCTGGACACGCCCTCCATGGGAGAGTCCCGGAGCCCAGGCCTAGGTTGGCACCCTGTCGTCCTACCGGTGCCCGGCCAGGGAAGGCGGGAGTGAGCCATGAGGCTGGCACGGGGAGGCCTGAAGGGGGGAGACGGACGGATCGGCCGCCCATGAGCCAGACACTGCCTGGGGTCGCGGGGAGACGCTGCACACCTCACCCTACGACACAGTGGTGTGAGAACACGCCGAGGACCGGATGCTCTGACCCTTGGCCGAATGCCAGACAGTACGTGCGGCCCCTGGAACAGACCTGCTACCCCCGAGAGGGCTGCAGGAAGGAACAAGGTGAGGCCACCCGGGGCCACGGCGGGGTGACCGTCACCCCACACCGCTCCTAAGCTGCTGACCACGGGCTTGATGGCTAAGACAACGGAAAGGTCTTTCTGGGGGCCGAGAACCCAAAGGTCACGGGCCCAGCAATCCAATGTCTGTGGGGACCCCCTGCTTGGTTCGTAGACAGCACCTTCTTGCTGTGCCCTCGCATGCGGGGAGGGCAGGGGGCCTCTCGGAGACCTCTTCCTCCCTCCGGAATGGCCCGAATCCTGTCTGTCCCCAGGGTCCCACCCTCACGACATAACCGCTTCCCACAGAACTCCTCTCCTCACCCGTCCCACCGGGGGTTAGGATTCCAGCACCCACAAATACCCAGGACACACACACAGGCCTTCCATGAGGGAGGCCCCCGAGTACCTGAAGGAAGGGGTCAAAAGGGGGAAACTGAGGAAGAAACCCCCAACACGGGCAGCATCAGAGCACAGCTCCTCTTTCCCTTGGAGCACCCTTGATGCCCGGGGGACCCCACGGGGAGAACCAAGGGCACAAGGGGTGACTCTAACCCGGTTTCTCTACCCCTGCAGTGCTCAAGGCCAGACGACAGACAGCGCTTTGAGGGAGGGGGCCGTTCCGGGCATGGGGGTGCTCCCTAGTTCCCAGCCTCTGGGATGAGTCTCCCTCATCCCCTCCACAAAGGGGGGCAGTCAAAAACATCTCCAGACGTTTCCAAGTGTCCTCCTGGGGACAAACTCGTGCTCAGTGGGGGAACCACAGCTCTAAAGCAGCAGCCGGACCGCTGAAGAGCCCACTTCCAGTTGGGGAAACGCACTGTCCCAGCCAAACGTCACAAGCCACCCCTGCAAGCCAAGGGTGTCACTGCAACTTTTCTAGTAGGGGAGCTCTCAAAGGAGGAGGCGGGGAGGGGAACAGGTGAAGTTACTTCTAATCACATAGTGGATCTCTCTCCATGTGTACAAAACACTACGGCGGCCGCATGCAGTCAGGGATCCAGGCCAGCCTCCGGCTGCCCCCTCTCAGTGTCCGGCAGCCACACGGGCTGGCGGGGGTCACCACGTTGGCCGGTGAGGGCTGGGACTACAGCAAGCAGCTTTAGGGTTTGGCCACAACGTTGTAACCAAGCAAGCAACAGCCTTGCAGCTCAGCAGCTAAGATGGCCGGCGCATGACTCTCCCTGAGACTCACCTCAGAATCCACTCCAATTCTCTGGTCTCCCTCTGTGGGAAACGGCACAATGGTGCTTTCTACAGGGGCTTGTTTTCAGGACTTCAAGGGCCAAAGGGAGGTTGGCCGCTCCTCACTGCCGAGTAGAGCAGAGTGGGCTCTTGGAGATGTCCGTGTTCCAATGCTCCAACAAAATACCCGAGGGTGGGGGGCTGGGGATATAGCCTAGTGGCAAGAGTGCCTGCCTCGGATACACGAGGCCCTAGGTTTGATTCCCCAGCACCACATATACAGAAAACGGCCAGAAGCGGCGCTGTGGCTCAAGTGGCAGAGTGCTAGCCTTGAGCGGAAGAAGCCAGGGACAGTGCTCAGGCCCTGAGTCCAAGGCCCAGGACTGGCCAAAAAAAAAAAAAAATACCCGAGGGTGGGGACTTTATAAGGCAAGGAGGTTTGTTTAGCTCACAGAACTGAAGGCTAAAAATCCCCGAGTGGGTAAAGGAAGGAAGTAGGAGAAACACTTGGGCTCCTTGGCACAGGACAGACTTCCTTAGCAAAGACCCAGAAATGTGACAAATCAAAGAAAGGATGGACAAATGGGACTGCATCAAACTGCAGAGCTTCTGCAAGGCAAAGGACACAGCTTGCAAGATAAACAGAAAGCCCACAGATTGGGAAAAGATCTTTACCGGCCATTCAATGGACAAAGGCCTCCTATCTAAAATATATGCAGAACTAAAAAAATTACCTTCCTCTAAAACAAAACCACAAAGAGCCAATAGCCCCATCAAAAAGTGGGCTAAAGACTTAAAAAGAGACTTCTCTGATGAGGAAATGAGAATGGCCAAGAGGCATATGAAAAAGTGCTCTACATCACTAGCTATAAAAGAAATGCACATCAAAACAACATTGAGATTCCATCTCACCCCAGTAAGAATGTCCTATATCAAGAAAACCAACAATAACAATTGTTGGAGGGGATGTGGCCAAAAGGGAACCCTACTTCATTGTTGGTGGGAATGTAAACTGGTTCAGCCACTCTGGCAAGCAGTATGGAGATTCCTCAGAAGGCTAAACATAGTGCTCCCCTATGACACAGCAGCCCCACTTTTGGGCATCTACCCAAAAGACCACAAACAAGAACACACTAAAGCCACCAGCACAACAATGTTCATCGCAGCACAATTTGTCATAGCTAGAATCTGGAACCAACCCAGATGCCCCTCAGTAGAGGAATGGATCGGGAAAATGTGGTACATATACACAATGGGATTTTATGCCTCTATCAGAAAGAATGACATTGCCCCATTGGTAAGGAAATGGAAGGACTTGGAAAAAATTATACTAAGTGAAGTGAGCCAGACCCAAAGGAACATGGACTCTATGGTCTCCCTCATAGAGAATAATTAGCACAGGTTTAGGCAAGTCACAGCAGAGGATCACAAGAGCCCAATAGCTATACTCTTATGAACACATAAGATGATGCTAAGTGAAATGAACTCCATGTTATGGAAACGACTGTTAGATCACTGTTGTAATTACTTTCAACATGTGATGTGAATCCGTAGCTTCCAGTATTGATGACCCTCTTGTATGCCCTTCCTGTGGTTGTACCTTCACTATCTCTGTACCTTATCTGAGTACATTGGAAACCGTGTATACAGGTATTAGAACTAGGAAACTGTAAGGGAATACTAAAATCGAGAGACACAGGGTAAAAAAAGATAAACAACTACAAAAGCAATACTTGCAAAACTGTTTAGTGTAAATCTACTGAACAACTCATGGGGGGACAGGGAAAGGGGGAGGGGGGAAGGGGGAGAGAGGATGACATCAACTGGCAAATCAGAAAGCAAAGGCCGGCCTCACTTGTTATACTAACCCTCACTAGAGAACTAGGCAGGAGCCCATGAGGAATTACCTTAATCCCTTCCCCCAAGGGTGACGTCCCCCGCTGACTCCCCGCTAGATCACACCTCCGCGTCATCCAACCGTCCACACGCTGGGGCTCAGACTTCCCATACTCACAGGCCTTGGGGGACACGCAGTTCTCAGGGGACACTCAGGCCTTGGGGTCTGGGACCTGGGGGGAAATCCCTTTTAGACAAAGAGTGAGCAAATGCAGCCTGGGACTCACTAGACACTATGTTGAAAATGAGCTGCACAACTTGTGGGTAGTGATGGGAGAAAAACAGGGAGAAAGAGAGCCAGGGAAGAGGTGACACGATCCAAAAAGAAATGTCATCTTTGCCTGACATCACCTTTATAATAACAATAAAAAAATTTTTTAAAGCAAACCCCCTTTATAAAGGTGTCAAACAGGCCCTTTGTGCTGTAAAATAACAAGCCACAAAATGGAATGTGAATGGAATAGATGTACATAGTAACCATTTCCTTTCCTTTCCTCTGAGAGGAATGGGGCGGCAGGGCTCAGGGGCTACCACAGGGACTCCATAGAGACTCCGCTGACCCGTTTTGCTCTCCGTCCCAGAAACAGCTCATCCCAAAGTCTCAGCCCTGGCTGGGGATATGGCCTAGTGGCAAGAGTGCTTACCAAAGTCTCAGCCCTCTTGGTTTCCATTTGCAGGCAGAAGGACTATTACACACGCACACACACACACGCACACACACTTCACTTTGTTAATAAAAGTGCTTTTCCTAGAGTGCACTGGGAAGGGGAGGGAGGGGACATAGCACGTGTGGTGTCTCTGATATTAATAGCACCGAGTGTCACACACTATGACAGTAAGGCTGGGTACGGACTCAGGGCCCCCTCCTTTCTGGGAGGCAACGCTCCCCCTTGCAAACAGAAAATAAACACAGCCCTGGAGGAGCACAAATGCCAATATCTGTGAAATTTTGATTAAATAATAGATATGTGTTCAGAGCACTTCTTTATAGTATGTGATTAAGAAAGATAACTAGACATTCTTACAGCCCTGATGATAATAATTATTCCGGCACATAACGTGCAGAATATGACACTAGAAAGGCCATTATTAACCTTTCCCAGGGTTATTTTTTGGGGTGTATTTTTGACACCACGGACACCAGCATTCAGAAACTAAATAAAACTCGATAGCTCAGGCAGTTACCCCCAGCAACTGCCCTTACCAAGCCCGGAATCGAGGTGGGGAGGGGACGGGGAGAAGGGGAGAGAAAGAGACAGAGCATGGGGGACCTAAAAAGCCTTTTATACAAAACAGATGCATGTTTAATATCGAACATCTGGCCAGTCTTACAAAGATTTGTATTAACATTTCTGCAACTGTCAGTAATTCAGAAATCTGACAGAGCTTCCCTGGTTAATTTTTTTTTTTTTTTTTTGCTATAAATAACCACCTTAGACCTAGGCTTTTCTTTCTCTCTCTCTTTTTTTTTTCTTTTTTCTAAAATTTTGTTTCCTGCTTGCATGTAATTTTGGGGCCCTGACACCTGACACCCTACTGCTCCGCACTTGGGGGTGTAGCGGGCTGGTGGAGGCTACTCCAGAATCCCTCTTCCCCAGCCTGTGCCGAGGGCGCCCACATTTCTCCAACCACGGCCGCCAGGCCTGCCTCGGGTCTCCCATTCCACTTCCCTTCCCACCAAGCGCATCAGTCAGCCCTGCGGCGAAACAAAGCGCCCCCAAATGAATGGATCATCCGCAGAGCAGCCGCTTCGTTTGCTCGTGACTCTCTGTTTGGGCGATTTGGGTTGTTGGGCTTGGCTTCATGGTCCTTCTGACCAGTCCGGCCTCCTCGAGAGCTCAGAGTCGACCTCCGGTCTCTGGCTGGTCCAGGAACAGTGTCCGCCCGGAGGGTTCATCTTTGTCTCAGGCGCCTCCTCATCCTCTAGCCTGGGAGCCTCCAGGCGGCTAAGGCAGGGGACCATGCCAGCCAGCAGCCATGCACCAGGTTCCTTTGGGCCAAGATCCCCAACATCCTTTTCACTGCAATCTGTTGGTCAAAGCAAGTCTCCTCCCAGATCCCCACAGTGAGGAAGTTGGGGCAACACAAGGCTGCTCGCCAGGGGACCCAAGGTCTAGAGTCAGGCTGTCCTGGATGCACTGGGGAAATGCAGCTAGGTTCTGATAGGTCCCCTGTCATGCCACTCATCTCTCTAAGATGGTGATTGGCTGCTGGTACTTCCCATTGCCGGCTCCACTTCTGCGTCAATGAATGTCTCAACCCTTCCTGTCATGTTCAGTCAATCGACGCTGGCAGAGTGTCACTGTGCCAACATGCTTGGGACATCGTGGATTCCCATCCTCATCCTTGTGGGCCCCTCTTTCCCACACGTTTAGAAGGCCACAGTGCTAGCCAGTGTACTCAAGGCCTGCCCAGCTGGCACTGGGTATTTTGGAAGAAATGAGATCTAATGGCACCTCAGCAGGGCCCAGGCAGCCCCTGGCTGGCATGTGAAAATGGCCTGAGGTCAAGGGGGGGAGGGTAGGGGCTGTGATCGTGGAGATGGAATGCCCCAACCTCAGACACCCCAGCTAGCACCTGCACTCTGCTTTGACCCATCTCCAAACAACCAACCACAGCTGAATATTATGCTGGAAAGTTCAGGGTCTCTTTGCTCCTGCAAGAAGACCTGAAGGTCCAGTCAGTTAACTCCTGGGCTCATTTAGGAGATGGGGTGCCTTATTTAAGGAGGAAGACATAACAAGAGAAAGCCTTGGGGGGGGGGGGGCTGAGTGTCCCCCAAGGTGGCATTTTCTGGAGTCTGGCTGCGAAGGCACACACACACACACACACACACACACACACACACACACACACACCCTCTCCGCTGGCGTCTCCCAGCCGCGTCATGTCACGTCACACCCTGGCATTGGAGATGCTATAATAGGGTTCCGGTGTCACAGGGACAGGAAGCCAGGGACAGAGTGTCTGAGTCACGCGTGTGCCAAGGAGGGGAGCCCACAGCGGGAGCTTTCAAGGACTCTAGCATCTCCTAGGGTGACACCCCCCCACCCTATGGGGGGGGGGGGAGGCAGAGAGGCAGGGGACTTCCTCAAGCCTGAGCTCGGAACATTTCAGGCCAGCTCAACAAGTCCATGGAGAAAAGCCCTGGACCACCCTGAAGTCCTGAGCTCTCGTCCCAGACGCCTGCTGGTAAGGGGTTCGGGCACGTCATTCTCAAGCGGCCCTGGATGGCTGTGCGGGTGGTTGACTGCACAAGGCTGTGGTTAGAGGTTGAAATCTTCCCAAGCCACGCACCTCGGAACAGGGTTATGCCGGCCCGGAGGAAGGGTCGACAGAAGCCAGAAGCCGGCGGCAGCCCCAGTACCCTGCCGCCTGGGAGACTTCTTCCTACACGGAGGAGCAGAGCTTCTGGAAGCCTGTCCTTCGGAATTCTAGATCCCTTTCTTTCCCGTTCACTATTATTTATTTTCCCTTCCATCCCTTGGAAAAAAAAATAAAAATAAAACAGAAAACTCCCAGAAGGCAAGATGGCCAGCATGGAGTGTGTAGCTCACCTGGAGATATTCAGAGACTATTCAGAAAGAGAATTTCTAGATACTGGGTCGGGAGAGGGTGAGGAAACCGCCCTCGGGCCGGGGCTCTTGGACTTTCATGCTCATATTGGCCTTGATCGCCACCTCCCAAGTAGCTAGGATTACACACATGAGCCACCATGCCCAGTTTCAACATAATTTTTTAAACATTTTTTTAATGGAACACAAAGAGAGAGTGGAGAGGGAGGGGGAAACCCACAAGGTCTCCGCCCTTCTACCGAGAAAATCTCTTCCTGCTATCATCTGTTCACGGAGGGAAGGCAGGAGTGGGACCTCTAGTGTCATTCCAATTGAAAGACTAGGACGACTCCATCTTCAAACTGCAACCATCTTGCTGTTTGTGTTAAGCTAAGAACAACCCAACACGTACATAAAACCCGGAAAATGGTTTGTTTATGGTGAAACTAACGACATTATACAGATTCCAGGAACAAAGTTGTTTGTGCCGAAACCAACTGGCCATAAAAACCCATTTCCCGGATGGCCCAACCGGTTCGGGAACGTTCCAGATACGTTGACCACCCTGGAATGTCCTCAGACCAATTTTAGAGAACCCCTAGCCCTGAGCCAATCAGATTTGTCCTCACACCCCAGCCCTGCTTGCACCTGGTCTAGGTAACTTTGTGATTTTTTCCATTAAATACCCATGTAAAACTCTGCTCATGGCCTTCCTCCTAACCTCCGCTGTGTCGGTGGGTAGGACGAGGCCCGAGTTGCAGCTCGCCTGAATAAAGCCTTGCTTTTGCATTTCGGAATGTCTGGCTGGCTCTCGGTGGTCTTTTTGGTGGTCTCCTCGCGACATGGGCATAACACAATGAGCCATTCCCTCTCCATTTGTCAACCGTGTGAGGATCAGCCTCTGTGTGGGTATCATAGAGAGCTAGGGGTTCTCTTCTCCCAAACTTTTAGTAAAGGTGTGACATGGCTATGCACACGTACATGAATTATGTATTCTTGGGGTTTTTCTTTGGGGGGGAGGCAGGTAGTTATCAGTCATGGGGCTTGAACTCGGGGCCTGAGCACTGTTCCTGAGCTCTTCATCCCAAGGCTAGCACTCTACCACTTGAGCCACAGCATCACTTTGGGTTTTTCTGGCTGTTAACTGGAGGTAAGAGTCTCACAGACTGTTCTGCCGGGGCTGGCTTTGAACCTCGATCCTCAGATCTTAGCCTCCTGAGTAGCTAGGACTATTGCATAAGCCACCAGCGCCCAGCAGAATCATGTATTCTTTAAAAAAATAAATTATATATATATATATATATATATATATATATATATATATATATATATATATAATGTTGCTATTAAGGTGTTGTACTGAGGGGGACTTGTGTATTTGAAGTAGAGTGGGGGTTTGCTACAATGAAACGCCCCCCCCCCCAGGGAGGGGATTCCTGGTTCCCCCAAGAGTCCACCACACAGTCTCCAGCTACAAGATGACAAAAAGACAGGTTTATTGGGGAAGTAAAAAGTGAATGAAAAGTGAACTGACCAGCCTTGGTCACAGCCCAGACTTGGGAGCCGAAACTGCCGACCACGAGTGCAGGGTCAGGGCCCAGAGCTGGAACTGCCCCCAAGTGTGCAGCCCAGACTCGGGAGCTGGAACCGCGTGCACGTGTGGCCTTCCAGCCTGGTTATAAGGCAAACATCACAGCCAAACTTGCCACACACAGGTGACCAATGAGGATACAGCACTTACAGAGCATGCTAGGCCGCACACAGGTGGCCAATAGAGTTACAGTCTGTCTCATAGTATCTGTTTGAACCAACCTATCATTCTAGTTAGAACTGGCGCATGGATTTGGCGGGGCTCACATGATGCAGGTGGATCCGCTCACTCATAGGAGGGCACAGGTTCCCTTGAAGCTCCCAGGCCTCGGGTGGTCAATTTACATAACTTATCATAATAAAGGGGAACTTCCCTGGATAGGGTGGGGGAGAGCTTAGTGGAGATGGAGTTGGCTTCTGCTCTAATCTGAGCTGGAGTCAACCTGAAGTCCCTCCACAGTTAATGATGGCACTGGCCAGATCTGACCTCCCTATTACAGTATTCTTTTATCAAGTGCCTTACATTGGAGGCCAATGGGTTTCTTTCAGATGAATCTTGGCTCTACTACCACCCACAGAAACTTCTCCAGACCTCTGTTCTGTAAACCGAGGGGCTGGTGGCCCGCGTCCTCGGTCCTAGGGGCCGTCACATGCCACGAGTCTCTGCAGCCACTGAGTAAAACCCCACACCTGAACGCGCGGGCGTCTCACTTTTCTCAGAGGCAAGATGTACACAAATCAAATCAAAATATAAATCACCGCACCCTGTTATGGGTTTCACACACAGTTTCTTTTAATAAAATATGCAAATACTTTGCAGTAAATTGATTTCCCAGTTTCATTCTCTTATCTCCACATTTATTATTCATGGCTCTTCCATTCCTCACTTGAAGCACAGAGGTGGGGGCCGGGTAGTTCTAGAACGTAGCCTTAGCTAGCTTTCTTCATTATTAGTGTAACACAGGATATACTCCTGGGAATAAGAGATACATGACAACATTATTTCCGGTCTCGACTGAAGCTAAGAACAAAACGGGAGAAAAATCTTCCCTGACCTCAATCCTCGTACGGAACTTCCTGGGAGAAGTTTACAACCAGTACGTCCTTGCCGAGGCAGAGGATGGTGGCTTAAGCTACCACCGTGTCTCGTGGTTTCCTTGTTAAAAGCAAGTACATTGTGTGAGGGAGACCCGGTGTGGTGGCGCACACCTGTTATCCTAGCTACTTGGGAGGCAGAAATAGGAGGATCACAGTGCAAGTTTGGCACAAGAGAAAAGCTGGAGACTCTGCCTGAAGAACAAATTAAAGGTGGGAGAGAAGCCGGGAGAGGGGAGGGGCGAAGAAAAGGAATAGAAGAGTGGTTTGAGTGGTAGAACACTCGCCTAGCAAACCAAGCTCTGAGTTCAGTCTTCCCTACTGCTACCTCCACCTACAAAAGAATTTGCTGAAAGGGAAAATAATTGAGAAACATTTACTGCTTGATTAGAAGGTTTTGGGGAAACAGAATATGTGAATGTTATTTACTGTGTGTCAGATTGTGTGTGTGTGTGTGTGTGTGTGTGTGCACGCGCGCCAGTCCTGGGGCTTGAACTCAGGGTTCAACCTAGGCACTGTTCCTGAGCTATTTTTTGCTCAGGGCTAGCACTCTACCACTTGAACCACAGCCCCACTTCTGGCTTTTGGGTGGTTAATTGGAATAAGAGTCTCACAGACTTTCTTGCTTGGCCTGGCTTTGAACCACGATCCTCAGAAGAGCTCAGCCTCTTGTGTAACTAGGATTGGGTCAGCTTTGAAGCCTGGCTCCAAATGACCTAGTCCAGAACAATGTCCAGTAGAAACCAGGTGTGTCAACCATTGCTCAGAACACACAGGCGCTCCAGGGTGTGTCTGGATAAGCCCATCATAAGTTAAAATGATGGTAAGTAGAGCACACATGTCATACACCTATCCATTCCTTCCCTAGATCGACCCACAGAACACTGCAAGGGTCCGCTGTCTCCTCTCGAGTCAGCTGACTGGGAATTTCAGAGCAGTACCATCCAGTGTCACCAGAGAACCTTGGCCCATTCATCCCCAGCCTGGGAAAAGATCAGGCTTCAGATTTCCAAGGACTGTTTCTATTGGACGTGGATCATTTCCTCAGCAGCGCAAGATTAAAATGAAAGTCATCGGACTGAGTGGCAGCTCTTTCTTGTGTGTATACTGTACTGGTATTGGCCCTTGAAATCTGAGTCTCATACTCTCTCATTGCTTTTTTTTTTTTTTTTTTTTGCTCAAGTTAGGTGGGGCACTCTATCACTTGGGCCAAAGAATGTGAAGATAAGAGTCTTCCCTGACCAGCTTGGCTTTGAACTGGGATCTTCAGATCTCAGCTTCCTGAGTAGGATTACAGGCGTGAGCCACCAGCACCTGGCTTATAGCAGCAAGCTGATTCACAAGGTCATGTCAATGCATAAAATCGACCATGCGCTCTTTTCTCCTGCCGCTCCCGGAGTGGCCACCTCGCTCCCAGCACCATTCTCCTCCCCAGCTGGCCACCTTGTCCACCACATGTTCTGCCCTCGTCTCTGCTACTGGTCACCTCACCCGGCACGCGCCCTGGCCTCCCTGGCTCTCAGCGGCCGGAGCTGGGGGCCTCAGTGGCAGAGAGCTCGGTAGAGCCGCAGCAGCTTGGGGTCCGTCAGGCTACGGGATGGATCTTGTCTGACTAGTAGATGTGGGAATGTTTGTGTAGGATATACAAGTAAAGCTGACTATACCTGGCTAAAAATAGGTGTGTTTGGGCTCTGTTTAAAGCAATTGTGTGTGTGTGTGTGTGTGTACACATTCGTGTTCAGGGCAGGCGAACTTCAGAGCAACCACGGGAATTTAGTCTCCATCCTAACTGACCTCCAGAGCTGGCTCTTTTTTTTTTTTTTTTTTTTTGGCCAGTCCTGGGCCTTGGACTCAGGGCCTGAGCACTGTCCCTGGCTTCTTCCCGCTCAAGGCTAGCTAACTCTGCCACTTGAGCCACAGCGCCGCTTCTGGCCGTTTTCTGTATATGTGGTGCTGGGGAATCGAACCTAGGGCCTCGTGTATCCGAGGCAGGCAATCTTGCCACTAGGCTATATCCCCAGCCCCCAGAGCTGGCTCTTGATGGGAGAATCTCCGCTCTCTCGGTGTGCGGGGTCTTCACTAACCACATCAGGGGAGGCCGGCCTTCTTTGTATATTGGTACAGGTGGTCCAAAGGGCAAGAGCCATGTACAAGCATTCACTGCCTCTACTTTCATATTTCTGCAGTGTTTCATTGACCAAAGCAATTCATACCACCTAGAGCAGAGCCAGTGAGGGAGGGGACTAGGTAAGGTCACTGCAGCACTCTGTCCCAACACCTAAGCTGCAGCCACAGAAATTTATGTGTTTTGGTGGTACTGGGGTGCAGGGGAGGGACTTGCACGAAAGGCATACACGATTTGCAAGTCCTTATAATCTTTTTTAAGTCTTTTATAGGAATTGAAGGAAATCTCTGATGTAGGTCACGCACATGCCAGGCCGGACCGAACCCCCACGTCTCATTCTAATTTACCTGCTGGTCGGGAGTTGGGGGAGAGGACGTTACGGAGGGCAGGAAAAGAGAAAAAAGAGTCCGAGCCGGGAGGGGAGAAAAGAAAACCCAACACTGGGGTTTGGACTCGGGGCTTCATGCCCGCTAGACACGTGCTCTGCTGTATCATGAAGCTGTGCCTCTCCCTCTATTTCGCACTGGTTATTTCTGGGCCATGCTCTCAAGGCCTGAGTGCTCTTCCTTAACTTTTTCACTCAAGACTATCGCCCTACCACTTGAGCCACACCTCCGCTTCCAGCCTTTTGGTGGTTAATTAGAGAAGTCTTCTGGACTTTCCTGCCCAGGCTGGCTTTGAATCTGTATTCTCAGATAGTAGCCTCCTGAATAGCTAGGATTACAGGTATGAGCCACCAGTGCCCACCTACACAGACTATTTCTGAGATAAGGTCTTACTCCCAGATTGGGTGGATGCCGGAGCCACCGTCTGTCTATTTAGGCTTCCCATCATAGCTAGAAGGATAAAAACATGCTAGCGCACCCAGCTGCTTCCATTCAATCTCTGCCTCCCAAGAAGCCAGGATGACAGGCATGGGACACCTGTGCCTAGCTGAGCCCTGACTGGAGTCAGTGTTCCTGACAAGTGGAGTTTCCCCCACAGCAGATCCTGACAAAAGGACTTTGGCGTGGTTTATTCAACGGCCACCTTGGGAAGACCCTTCATGCTTCTCAGAAAAACAATAGCAGGAATGGCAGGACCCTAAGCAAGAGAGCTCTACTGAAGACAGGTTTCACAGGGCACAACAGAAAGCCTAGAACGATCCAGACTAAAGGTAGAGGCACATCATCTTGTGTACAAGAAGACTGGAGGGAAGCAATTCCAGGCTGTTGAGACAATTCTACCACCACCTACTACCCTGTTTCCCTCTTCAGTTACTTCAAGGTCCATCATGGCTACTGGAGCTTCAACCATCTTGTCTGCAACTCAGGATGGAGGAGACAAGGAAGGCAGGGCTCCATCCTCCTCTGCCTTTTAAGACTCCACAGAAGCCCCGCCCAATGACTTCTGTATGCAACCTCACTGGCTAGCACTTGTCACATGACCACTTGCAGTTGCACGGGAAGCTGGGAAGTGTAGTCTTCTCGCTGGGGCCACACAGCTCCATGATAGAGAGACTCTGCCAGGAGCGCTTGGGCATGGGGTGGGCTCCCAGCCATCTAGGCTGCAGTGAGATTTCCCCCGCTGGGGATGGAGTCACACAGGAAGGAGGATCTCAGAGACAGATCTGCAGGGCACCCCAGGGCCTTTCTCAGTGAGGGACATTGCACCTGTGTTATCAGAACCTCAGGGAGCCCTGGAGGCCTGACTTTGAAGCCTGGCTCCTACCAGGCAGCCTTGAAGGTCCCAGGAGGCTACGGGGTCCATCCTGGAGGGCTGGCTGCCTGAGGACCCTGGGCCCCATCTCCACACCATGAGGGGGGGTCCAAGCCAGGTAAGGACAAGGCCATCCACAAAGCTCTTTGCTCACTTTCCCAGAAGGCCCCCACCCCTGTGACCAGCCTGCGGCTCCCATCAGCACGCCGGGGCTGCGGGGGGCCGGCGGGAGGCCGGCGGGCTTGGTGGTTAGCGCAGTCTCCGGTCAGGCCTTCTCCAGCAGGCCTCGTTCAGGGTCACCGGTGGCCTCTGTGTCCCACGGGCTACGGAGGAATGCGGGCCGTGCAAACTGTTCTTGAAAGAGGAAAATTACCCAGAAAGCATCTCCCAAAGAAAAGTGGGCTTTAAGAAAGTTTGTCACACGTTGCAAAGCATTATCTTTTAAGTCCTCCAGCTAGGCTAAAAGCCTATCCCATTTCTCCCTGGGATTTCTAGTGAATTAATAATGCCGCTGATGAATATTCAAAAGTAGGCAGCTATTGTGCCTCCAAGCACATAATTAATTATTCATTACACATTTTTATTCAGTGAATTAAAAAACACAGGGTGCTCTGGGAAATGAAGTGTACTTCGCGGCAGGGGCATAAAATTCCGCACTGCCCCTTTAAGGACTATTATTCTCTATTTGTGGTTACCAAGCAACATAAATGCTGGGCAATTAGATCATGGGTTGTCCCCGAAGACTGATGGGATAATAAGCAGTAGTTAAGTATTAAGTTGACCCAGTGAAGGTCCCATATGAATAAACCTGGGTTGGACCACAGCTGGTGTCTTTTAAATGAAACTTTAACATTAATGCTATACAAAAGGTGACTCCTGATCCAGGAGCTCACGGTGACAGAACGCGCTGGCCGCCGGCAAGCCCTGCTCAGGTCGCCTGTCCCGGCCACACCGCGCTCTTGACAAGGTGTGCGGGGCCGCGGGCCGTCCACCCCCACCTGGGGAGGGGCACCCGACCGGGCCGGGACAGCAGGATGCAGCCCGGCCGGGACCTTTGGGGGACTCGCGCGTAGAGGGCGCAGGGGCTGTATCTCTTCCCGGAGAGGAGGAGCCGAGGGCGGGGCAGTCCAGCCTGCTAGGAAGGCCCAGCCGGGGACTGGGGGGGGGGGGGCTCCTCCCTGCTGGAGCCCCCCCCACCTCCATCACCCCTGGCCTCCTCACCTCCTTCTCCGTGTCTCCCCGGGCGGCAGAGACGCGGGACGGGACGGGCGGCCGCAGCCCCGGCTGTGCCCGGAGGGTGGGCGGCGGAGGGGAACCGGCCCTGGAGAAGCGCGCTCACCGCGAGCCCCGCCCAGGGGGAAGCGGGCGGCCTGCACGGGCAGGCGGTCCCAGGCGCTCCCAGCCTGGCGGGAGGGAGAGGCCGCCCTGGGCTGGCTAGCACCCCCTTCCCGGCCGCTTGCAGTCGCTGGCGGGGGGCCGTAGACACTCAAGGGCCCTCCTGGCTGCTGATTTGGGGACACGGAGAGAACGCACAAGACGGAAGCCAGGCCATTCGTGTGAGTGTTGGGTGGCGTCTTTTTTTGTTTTTTGGTGTTTTTTTTTAAAAGCTCAAAAATGTTCTGTTCTCCCCACTGGTGACAGGAGATGATAGTTTTATTGCAGTTGTAGATCACTAATTTCATACACAAAAATGTGAAGGCACGGCTTATCTCCGTCTGCAGACACTGGCCCGCTACGGCAAAGCCTGAGACACAGTTCTCAGCGGAAGATAAAGAGCGGCTGTCAGGAGTTGTGTGACAGGAAGCAGGGAAGACGACCCCCAGTGCAGTGGGCTCCCTCCCAGACAAGGGACGCAGGGAGCGAGGCTCGGGGTGAGGACTGCACTGTGTCAAACAGGATGCGTCTGAGGCTGGGAAAGCCCTCCCACCGGCCCACTTCCACCCACCCCCTGGAAGCCTTCGGCACTGCTGTGGGGCCACTGAACATGGCCATGGCTTCCCTAATTCCCATGTGCTTTCGGGAGAGCAAGGTGGCTCTCTCTTGTTCTGATCTTGAAAGCTTCCAGAAAAGTCATGAGACAGTAAACACTTCATAAAGACTTGATAGATGAAAGGATGGATGGATGGATGGATGGATGGTCCTACAGACAGGTGATTGGGTAGATGGATAGGTGGGCAATGCATTGATAGATGATTGGACAGGTGGACAAATGCATGAATGAATGCATGGGTGAATGCATGCATCCATGCAATTCATTGACAGATAATTAGGTGAATGGGCGCATGGATGGGTGGATCGATGAATGATGGATGCATGAATGGATAGATGAATTCGCAGATAAAGATGAATGAGTGGATGGATGGATGGATAGATGGATGAGTACAGGGATTCCCAAGGGTTCTCTCTGTCCATTCTCAAGGTAAGGATCAGCATTTACAGATCTGGGGGCTATTGAAAGTTCTGTTCTTGCAAAGGTGCTATGTGTCACCTTGTGACTATCCCTTTAACTCAGAGCTCTTATAAACCAATGTTGGTAAGACTGCAAAGAGAGGAACATTGATAAAACAGGGGAGGGGGAGGGGGAAGGGATGACTAAAAGCAACCACTGCTGAGAGCTGCAAACCCACCAAAGTTACACGCCAAATTCAGAACGGTTATTCATAAGAAGCCATTGAAATTCAGACAAGAGCAGAAGACGCATGGGACAACACTGAGCAAATCAACACAGGAGTCATAGAGACACAGAGGAGGGAAAGGGGAATTGTGAAGAAATAATGGCCAAAATGTCCCAAATTTGATGAAGGACATGACATTCTACAAGCTTAATGAGCCACAGAAGAACAAATACAAAGAGCTCCACTTAGACCTACCACTGTCAAATTGTTGAAAGACAGTGAAAATCTGGAAGGCAGCAAGAGAGAAATGACTCCTCCTCAGGGGAACCACAGTACGGTCAGGGGCGCCTTCTTGTCAGAAATGGCGGAGGCCCCGGTGCAGTGGAAAGAGGCATCTGAAGTACTGACGGGAAACACTGTCAGCTAAGAATTCTACGCCCAGGGCTGGGAATATGGCCTAGTGGCAAGAGTGCTTGCCTCCTACACATGAAGCTCTCGGTTCGAGTCCCCAGCACCACATATATGGAAAACGGCCAGAAGGGGCGCTGTGGCTCAGGTGGCAGAGTGTTAGCCTTGAGCGGGAAGAAGCCAGGGACAGTGCTCAAGCCCTGAGTCCAAGGCCCAGGACTGGCCAAAAAAAAAAAAAAAAAGAATTCTACACCCACTAAACTCATCTCAAGAAAGAAATATAGGGGCTGGGAATGTGGCCTAGTGGTAGAGTGCTCGCCTAGCATACATAAATCTGGGTTTGATTCCTCAGTACCATATATACAGAAGAAGCCGGAAGTGGCGCTGTGGCTCAAGTGGTAGAGCGCTAGCCTTGAGTAAAAGAAGCCAGGGACAGTGCTCAGACCCTGAGTCCAAGCCTCAGGACTAAGAAAAAAAGAAAGAAAGAGAGAGAGAGAGAGAGAGAGAGAGAGAGAGAGAGAGAGAGAGAAAGTGGGAGGGAGGGAGGGAGGGAGGAGAGAGAGAAAGAAAGAAGTATAACTGGGTGTTATGGTGGCTCACACCTATAATCTTAGCTACCCAGGAGGCTGAGATCTGAAGATTGCAGTTCAAAGTCAACCCAAGCAAGAAAATCTGTGAGACTTTTATTTCCAATTAATCACACAGACACACAAACACAGACACACAGACACATAGATACACAGACACACACACACACACACGCACTGAAAGTGGAGCTGTAGCTCAAGTGGTAAAGTGCTAGCCCTAAGCAACAAAGCTCAGGGATGGCACCCAGGTCATGAGTTCAAGTCTCAGTACTGACCCACACACCAAAACGATGTAAGAGCAGGAAACAATAATTATAAAACTGTATTGTTAAACTCAGAAAACATACACACACACACGTGTAATATATGGCACAGTGTAATAAAGGAGGGGGGAATGAAACTACACTAAAGCAAAGATTTTACACGACTTAAGTTAAATTGTGATAAACTATATGAGAACCTATTTAGCGCAAAAGTATATAGAAGATAAAAGAGTCAAGGAAGAAAAATGGTCTGGGACCATTTGTAAAAATGGAAAAAATTATGTTAAGTGAAGTAAGTCTGGCCCAGAGAGACAAAGGACACATGTTTTCCCTAATATGTGAAAGCAAGATTTAGCTTATAAACATATTAGTTAAATATGTGGGGTAGGGCTGGGGATATAGCCTAGTGGCAAGAGTGCCTGCCTCGGATACACGAGGCCCTAGGTTCGATTCCCCAGCACCACATATACAGAAAACGGCCAGAAGCGGCTCAAGTGGCAGAGTGCTAGCCTTGAGCGGAAAGAAGCCAGGGACAGTGCTCAGGCCCTGAGTCCAAGGCCCAGGACTGGCCAAAAAAAAAAAAAATGTGGGGTAGTATGCAAGTGTATACAAATATATTAACTGAACTATGGTCTATTCAAGGGAGTTCTCAAATAGTGTAATTCCTCAGGAAGGCAAAATCAAAGTTCCACAAAATAAACACCAGGAAGCAGGTGTTTGAATGGGGTGGGGTGAGGACAATGAAGAAAGGGAGAATTAAATGTACATCCTACAATACTAAGAGGAGTAAGGGGAAGCGGACGCAGAAGAAGAATGGGTGACAATGTTGAAAGGGGTGACACCGATCAAGACACATTATACTAAAAAAACTGCTTTGTTAAATGGCAGTGGCCTTTGTACAGCTACTTAAAGGTAACAAAAAATAATTAGTTTAAAACCAAACAAAAAATGGCCTGGGACATAGAGAAAGCAAACAGTAAGATAGAAGCCATAACTCCAACCATCAATTACACAAAACATTTCAATAAGAAAACAGAGATGATTGGGTTTATGAAGATAAAAGAAGACCTAATATATTCTGTAAAATAACATGTTTTACGTTCAAGAATCCTAATAGATTAACTATAGAAAGAGAGAAAATATAGAGCATGCAAGCAGTAAACGTAAGTGAGGTAGTTGTCCTGTTGCAGACACATTAAGCAGGGGCTGTGGCCTAGTGGTAGAGCACTTGACTTGTTTCTGCAGGTTGTCCAAGGTCCTGGGTTCCATTCCCAGCACACACACAAACCACTCCAAAACAAAAATGTAAATAGAGACAAAGAGGGAGATTCCATAGTGACTAAAAGGAGCAACTTAGTTCAATATAATGACAACAAATATACCCAAAATGTACAAAGTAATAAGCAACAGAATAGAATGAATATTTATTGCAACACCATTCTCAATAGCCAAGAGGTAGAAGCAACCTGGAAGCAATCCAAATCTCCATCAGCAGAGGGTTCAGTAAGGAAAATGTGATATATACAGAGTGAAATATGAGCCAGTCTTTAAGGAGCTCTTGTCACGTGACACAATGTGGTTGCTGTGGAGGACACTATTCTAAGTGGAATAAGCTGGTCACAAAAGTAACATGTGAAAGCCAGGCACTGGTGGTTCATGCCTGTAATCCTAGCTACTCAAAAGGCTGAGATCTGAGGATCACAGTTCAAAGCCAGTCGGCACAGGAAGTCCATGAGACTCTTCTCCAATGAACCACTAGAAAACTGGAAGTGGCACTGTGACTCAAAGTAGAGCACAAACCTTGAGCTGAAAAAGCTCAGGCCCTGGGGCTGGGAATATGGCCTAGTGGTAAAGTGCTCGCCTCGTATACATGAGGCCCTGGGTTCGATTCCTCAGCACCACATATACAGAAAATGGCCAGAAGTAGCGCTGTGGCTCAAGTGGCAGAGTGCTAGCCTTGAGCAGGAAGAAGCCAGGGACAGTGCTCAGGCCCTGAGTTCAAGGCCCAGGACTGGCAAAAAAAACAAAACCAAACAACCAAATTTAAGAATTCAAGGAGAAGGAAAAGGATATGCTCTTGGTATTTTTAAGCACTAATAATAAAGGGACAAACCATGGGCTGAGCTAACATGTGGCTTCATCTTAAAAAAAAAAGCTGGAGGTAGAGGTGAGAAGCCAAGTAATAATAGAGCATCAGCCTTGAGTGGAAAAGCTAAGCAAGCGCATGAGGTCCTGAATTCAAGTCCAAGTACCAACACACACACACACACACACACACACACACACACACACACACACGGACACTCAGGGATCCAGGTTTGGAGTGCACACCTCAGCCCAGGTGACAGGGAGCCTCGTAGGGAAAACGGACTTCCTAAAGAGTGCTCTATTCCTTGGTCTAATTGAAAAAGACAAGCGGAGTCAGGAGCAGCTCACTTGGGTTTCTCTTCTGTTCCTTTGGACGATGCCCTGTTGCCGGCACCTCTGTTTCCTGCACCCAGCTAGGTAGGACCGAATCAATGCCCAGATGAACCATGATAGTCCTTGCTAAACCCCTGACTCTTGTTTCACTCGCTGCAACTCAACTTAATGGCATACCCAACAAGGGTCCCCCTTGTCACCCTGCCCAAACCAACAAGTGCTTCTCCATCTCTCTCCACCTTAGCTTTACTCTCTTCCCTTCCATCTACCGGCAGTGGTTGTATTCATTTGTGTTTCTTGTTGCCACACCTTCCCTCCCCACAAAAACCCCAAGACTCATCGGACTGGGACAATCCTGCTGTTGTCATTGCAATGGCACAGTGGCTAGCACTTGCTGACCACCAAGCAATAGCCACCGATGGGTGGGTGGATAGTTGGTTGGATGGATGGAAGAATGGATGATGGATGGATAAATGGATAGATGGACGGTGAATGGGATTGTCTCATCAAAGTCCCTTTAAATCAGGTTGTCACTGGTGAGACTGGGCAGACTCGGGGATGGAAGTGCCCAATGGCACTGTCCAGTGGGCACAGGACAAGAGCCTGGTACCGAAGGCCCCTGCCCACCCTCACCCCCCACATCAGCTCCCAGTGCCGGCGCAGTGCGGGGCCCTGCACTGAGACCTTCGCACTCACTGGCCTCTGGTCCTCTTAAACCAGACCCTGTCTCCTTTGGAGTAATAATTAAAATAACATATTCACCAGCTGTTTTTTTCCTAGATTTAATCTGTCCAGGCTCTGATTTGCATATTAAAAGCACTAATTAGCCCCTCAGAGTGCTGAGGCACGAATAGTGCAATCACCGGTCATGGCGCCCCAGAGCTCTATCCCCGGGGCTCTGGCGAGGATGGGGTGGTGGCCGGGCCCTGGGCATGCGTGGGCGGCCTCTGGTTCCCAGAACTTGGGGACTGCATCTCTTTGAAGTGTCGTGTTTGATCTGTTCGCTTGTCTGTCGGTTTTTGTCTGAACGCTTTCGCAGAGTAGCTTTGACCCCCGCTCCCAGCCGCCCAGGGTTCAGGGCTCGGGAAGTATGGGGCAGCCTTGGAACTGTGGTACAATGGTGAACCCCGAGTCCCCAGTGTGTAGGGCTCTGTGCCTTCCAGAGGCTTCTCCCAAGGGTGAGAAGTGGCAATTCCAACCTGCTGCTCCCCTCAAATCATTCCATTACTGGAATGGTTGGAATAGCTATTGTTATTTCCTTAAGATTAGGGGTTGGGGCGGACGAAGAGCCCTATCAAAGCTACCAGCCCACGAAGGGGAAGGCTGAGTACTTCAGCACGTGGATGTCCAAAGGTAGCCTAAGCATCCCAGGGCATAGCTCTGGCTTTCTGCTCTCCCAAAGAGAGCTTGGGAGGCAGAGTCAGGAAGAGGCCAAGCAGCCCCTGGGTGACTTGCTTAAGGTCACACACACTGATACAGGCCCCTCACCCACAGGTGGTCCCCCCCACCCCCAGAACCGTGCCAAGACGGGAGCTACAAGGTCTGGCAACACCCGGGCCTTGGAAGTTGCCTACATCATGTCTTCCCCATTCTGTCGGTCATGCCAGGCTGGCCAAGAAGCAGGAGGTGGAGAACTTGACGCACCTCTTCCTGAGAGAAACTACAAAATACCAGGGCTGTGCAAATTCCTCCAGTGGGCACAGGTGCTCCGTAGCTCCGCGGTGGCTTTTCTAATGCATACCTAGATCTAGAGAGACTCTTACACTAACTGACAGGTACAAGGATGTTCATTACCGCACCGTTGTGACGGCAAAATTGCACATAAAAATACCCATCACAGGGAGAATGCAGAGATGAAAGCTGGCATGTTTATATACTGGGGAAATATACAGAGATTTATTAAATAAAACTAGATCTTTATTTACAACCTGGATGAATCAAAGGTCATGTGGATTGGAAAAACACAAGTTATAGAAGTAAATGTATCGTATGATACAGTTTTAAGGAAGTGGTTTGCTTTTAATGGATAGATCACAGTTGTGCAAGCCGACAGAGTCAATGTGATATCGCAGTACAAGTCCACCTGGGTGGTGATTAGTGTGATCAACATTTTTTTTTTACCACTTTGTTATGGAAATATTAAAATAACCCCATTCCCTTTCAGTTGTGTGTGTGTGTGGGGGGGTGACTGTGCCAGTCTTGGAGCTTGAGCTCGGGGCCTGGGCGCCCTTCCCGAGTGTTTCTGTCCCCAAAGCTGGTGGTCTAGTGCACTGGAGATCGGACTTCCCTGCCTGGGCTGGCTTCAAACGGGAATCCTCACCTCACAGCCTCCTGAGTCGCTAGGATTACGAGGCACGATTCACCCCAGCCAGGCGTTCCCTTTTTAATTAAAAACAACCACAACACAGTACTGTACACTATTATTAGCTCAGCCATCTTAGAGTACAACAGAACCTCAGAACTCAGCCCTCCCTCCTGGCTGTAACCTCTACCGCTGACCAGCTCCCCCGCCCCCGGCCCCTGGGGCCCACAGCCTCTGGTTACCCCTCTTCTACTCTACTGGGGGATGAACTTTTTAGATCCACACAAGGGAGACCCGCCCTACGGCGCATGGATCGCCGTGTTGTCCGCGCCTCCATTTGTGCACACAAGGAAAGGGGGATTGGAGGCGTCTGGCATCAAGAGATAAGATCTGGGGCTCAGAAATAAGGTTGGGAGCGGGAAGTGGGCGAGGGCTGGACCTCCGATGAGACTGTATCTCCGACATAGGAGGAAGCTGGACGGACAGCTCGCCCGGTGCGTGCGCTTGAGAGCTGGACTGCCGAGGAGTTCAACATGGAACAGATCGTCCAGGGGAAAGGCAGAGTGACTCACGTGATAGAACCCTCATCTGGCAAGTGCAAGACCCTGAGTTCAAACCCTAATAGAGAGAAGAAAAAAAAAACCTTCAAGCTGTGCACAGTGGCTCACACCTGTAATCATAGCCAATTGAGAGGTAGAGATAAGATGATCACAGTCCGAAGGTAGGAAAGAAGCTAAGAACACTCAGTCCTTTCGCTTTGGTTTGGGGGTTTTTTGTTTGTTTGTTTTTTGCCAGTCCTGGGGCTTGAACTCAGGGTCCGAGCACTGTCCCTGGCTTCTTTTTGCTCAAGGCTAGCACTCTACCACTTGAGCCACAGCGCCACTTCCGGCTTTTTCTATACATGTGGTGCTGAGAAATCGAACCCAGGGCTGCATGCATACAAGGCAAGCACTCTACCACTAGCCAAAATTCCCAGCCCTGGTTGGGTTTTGTGTGTGTGTGTGTGTGTGTGTGTGTGTGTGTGTGTGTGTGTGTGTGTGTGTGTGTGTGTGTTGCTGTTTGTTCTTGTTTTGGCTGGTATTAGGGTTTGAAGTCAGCCTCATACTTCCTTGGCTGGCTTGCTCAGTGACTTTCTACTTGAACCACACACCTCCGGGCCTACTTCTTGTTGGTTATTTTGGAGACGGAATCTCATGGACTTTTTTGCTTCAGCTGTTGGAAAAGGAGATCCCCTGGATCTCCGCCTACTCAGTAGTTAGGATTACAGGCAAGAGACACCAGCGCCCAGCAGCAAGACCTTATCTTAAAGAACAAGCTGGGCTTTGGTAGCACATGCCCGGCTGTCAGCTCAGCGGCCGGGGAGGTGGAGGGACGAGGCCCAAGGCTGGAGGCAAGGAGAAGCATGAGGTCCTACCTGGAAAATAAAACCCAAACTGCTGGAGAGAATGCCTCGAGGACTAGAGTGCTTACCTAGCAAGGCCAAACCCCCGAGTTTAAACCAGACTCAGAGCAAGTGAGTGAGCAAGTGAGGGGGGGAGGGGGAGGGCACCCTGTGGAAGCTAGATCTACAACACAACACAACATGATAACATATACAGGGCTCAATGCATTTACACACAAAGCAGCTGGAGTTCCATCCCAACCGCAACCCCCCCCCCCCCCGCCACACACACACCAAGGAACAACACAGTGGGAGCCTGAGAAATCCTCAGAGACCATGCAAGGCTTTTGGGGGGTCCACAAGCCCCCCCCCCCATCACAGGCTAAAATCCACTACCCCAGTCTCATTCTATGCACACCATGCACAGAGAGCTCCTTCCCACCGTGCCGCGAGGCCCAGGGCAAGGGTCCATCTCCCTCCCGCTTGGCGTGGATGCAACCCCTCATGTCAATTCGTGAGCTTGCAAATCGGCCCAGAGCCCGCACGCCAAAGTCCACCATCCTGAGTTTCAGTGGCAGAAAGACATTGCTGAAAATAATTGTGCCTGGCAGCACTGGGGCGGCTTCCAAACACTGCCCGGCGCTCCTGTGCCCGCTGAATCTTCCACAGACGCCAGATGCCTCCATATCCTGCCCAATTAATCTGCATTGAGTTGGACTGCGACGAGGTGCGCTCCCAGCAACCCGCTTGCGAACCAAGGAGCCCAAGGCCGCTTCCTGGTCTGGGCCCTTCTTCCCCACCTCTCCCTTCTTCCGTCTCTCGCCTCCAAGGGCCCTGCTGCGGCCAGCCCCTACAGGTAGATGGTACCAGCTTGTGGCAGAAACCAACCCCACCGGCAGGCTGGCAGCCGAGACCCCCGCCCTGCCAGCCATCAGCCACTGACGGCAGCCGCGCTGGCTCCCGCAGACAAGGGTTGAAATTCCTGCCCGCCGCCTCTCGGGCAGGAGCTGGTACACCCAGCCCTTCCCGCAATGTGACTTCGGCCAGTTTTGTGCAGCCGAAACTGCAGCAAGTGGGGGCTGCTCCTTTCCCTCTCCTTGTGCTCCCCGAAGATCCAGGGAGAGGCAAAAAAAAGGGGGGGGGCCTAGAAACTCCTGCAAGGGAGCAAAGGCAGGAAGCGGGTGCAGTTACCTACCCTGGCCTCCTGGGATCACACTCCTGGCCCTGTTGCCCAAAGGAACATTCTGGAAGCTCAGGGAGGATGGGTATGGCAGGCAACACCTCAGACCTCAGACAAGGCCTCTTGTGACTCCACCACTCCTCATGCGTGCTTCCGGCTCCCCTTTGGGCTGGGAAAGGGTGTCTGTCAGTCTGTCCCTTTACCACGGGAGGTCTAGACTGGACACCGTCCGCAGAGGCGGGCATTGCCGTCCTCCACAACCCTTCTCCTCAGAGGCCCCCTCCAGACCTCAAAGGTTCCTCCTGTGGGACCACCCCATCCCGTTCACCCCCCCCTCCCATCTACTCCTGGGAAGAGGCCCGGCTTGGGGGGTGGCTGCGAATGTCCCGCCGCTGGCTGGGAAGTCCCTGGGGAGGGCAGTGACCCGAGGCCGATCATGGTGTGTTTCCCTGGGAACTACAGGAGGTTCCCAGGTGCTGGGAGCTGGTTCAAGTCATGCTGTTTGGGGGGAGGGGGGGCTCGATCTCTTGCTCCTTTCCCTTCTCCAGCCCTCCTCAGGATCTACACTGAGAGCAAGCAGCTCTGGGTCAGCCTTGGAGAGCCCCAGCTCTGGGTCAGCCTTGGGGAGCCCCAGCTCTGGGTCAGCCTTGGGGAGCCCTGGGGCCTCCGCTCCCATGTGATGCCTGAACCTGTAGACGTTTCCTCCGCACCTCCTGCCTTCCCTCACAACCCCCCCGCCCGCCTCCACCCCACCCCACCCCCTTTCCGAGAGAGAGCGTCTGTCTTTTGGCACCTACCTTGACCATGAAAAAAAAATGCCAAATGTCCACCCCCTCCCCCCCCCAACACACACAACTCCCAAAGTCACAGGCACTTTCTGCACTATGCCGTGGAGTCCAGAACGAGGGGGGAAAGCGGGAAGGAGGCAGAGGTGGGAGGAAGCGGAATGTGCAATTGTCCTCCAAGATAAACCCCATCCAAGTCGAGCAAGGCTGCCAGGGAAGGAACGACGATCAGCTGGGCTCCTGGCGGCCTCGCCAGCCGCACAGGAACCCAAGGGGTTGGCCGGGTGCAGTGCAGGCCGAGCTGGCACCGCGGCGCTCCGCTCACGCAGCAAGTCACTTCCACCAGTCAAGCCTGGTCCTTTGTTTCCCCATCACTCCCCTCGCTCTCCCTCTCTCCCTCTCCCTCTCTCTCTCTCTCTCTCTCTCCCCCCCCCCTTCCTCCTTCCTGGGAATGGTGTGTCCCACTGTGCCTGGGTACTGCAGCCACCCTCCCTGTCAGGCCGTTTCACGGCGGTACTGTGGCGCCATGGAGAGGAGCTAATTGGATTTGTTGTCACCTCCTGAAGCTGCCAGGAGCTCACGTCTGCTCTGGTTACAGATGAAGACATCACGGTGACAAGCTCAGAGACAGCTCAGCTGGCATCCCAAGGCCACTAATAGAGCCATGTTGATTTAATGTCCGAGTGGAGAAGTGCAGACAAGCTGTTCAAGTTTTCCCTTCCAAACGAAGCAGGGATCCACCATCCGTCATCTGTGGATCAGTAAATAAGCATCGCCGTGCCTCCAGGACCTCGGAATCCGCGCCACCAAAGAAGGACAAACTATTTTAAACAGGAGGATGGGCCTTTGCAATGGAGCACCTCTCTGGTTTATGCTACCCTCGGGGAGCCGGGCTAATCGCACCAAACATAAATTTTACTTAACTACGCAATTATGAATGAATCCTATTAACCTCAATGTCGCGTGTCCAAGGTGTGCCCTGTGTCGGAGTGGAGGGAGGTCGGGGGGTGCGGAGGGACCTAGGAGGGTTGGGGGGGCTGTTTGTTTTTAGGGGAACCATTTGTCCATTTGATTCAAGCTGAGCACCTACTGTGTGCCAGGCCCTGGGTGAACGCGAGATGGGGCTGCTTGGTGGGAACTTACGCCGGGTTACAACCCGGGCCAGCCAGCACTTGGGAGCGGGCGAGGCGGGGGCAGAGGGGAGACAGGAGGGGACGGCCGTGCATTCTCTGAGGGCCTCCCTGATGGGATCCCTCCAGCCTTGGGGGGGGGGGAGTTTACAGTCCTCCCTTTTCCAACCCACTTTGCTCCAGGCAATGGAGTCCCACCCCTCTTCTCAGTCTGGAACTAGGGACTGAGTCCTTTCCCAGTCCTCCACTAAAACCTGTGGACCTCTTCAGGCTGACGTGAGCCGAAGGAGGCCCTCCGCTGTGGCCCTGTAGGGGTGAGCACGGGGTACAGCTTGCTCGCTCCTGCGGAGAGCGGGTGCAGTGGTGGACCCGCGCTCGCTGTGGGGGCTGGGTCTTGGAGCTCAGACTGCACACAGGCCGGCTCTCTGCCCCACTCCCCCGTGCACACTCGGCAAGCCCCAGCCACCCCACTCTCCCTCAAGGGGGTGTTGGAGATACCAAATAGTCCGGGTGGGTACTGCCCAGTGCTGCTTGTCAGCTGGACAGCAATCCAGGGCCAAGTACTCACTGCCCAGCTCCATCCCACCCACCTTCTATAGAGAGGGAGCGAGCCCAGGCCTCTCTTTACATCATCATACCCAAGAGCCCACGTGCCACGCCCTTCCTCTGCCCAACCCTTACCAACCCATCGGAAACAGTGCCAAGAGGGACTCCACAAGCCTCTAGAAGGGAGTTCACAGGCTGCTCCGTAGAGGGCAGCCATCTGTAGCCCATCCTGGGGAGAGATGTACCCACAGCCAGTGGGAACACTCTAGCAGAGGACACACAGAACACCAGACAAGATGCAGGTCCTGTATCGTGCCTTGTTCCGAGTGGATTGGCCCCCACGCAACCCAGTCATCCTCTAGATACCAAATGCGGACATCGTCGCACGTACTTCGGAAAGCAAGCCAACGCACCTCAACCGTGGTGGGAAAGGAAATCACAAACGCGCACGCGCGCACGCTTTCAACACAACCCAGGACATCTGGACAGTGATGTTTCAATGGGACAGCCTGAAAACACTCCCCTGGCACCAGGCAGGCAATACTCAAGGACCCAAGAGGAAAGATGGAGGGAGGAAGAGGCAGAGATCTTGAGAAACAAAGGTCCTGATCTCAAGAAAACACAAGCCAAGGGAGAGCAGAGAACCGCTAGTGGGAATGCTAACTGAATAAAACAAGAACACAAAGCAAGATAGTGGAAGACCGGGGGGAGGATTAAAAGGGAGATTGTTCCTACCTGAGGGAACAGAGCAAAGGAGAACTTGTTCTAAGAGTTAACAATCATTCCACAAATGAGGACCCAAAGACTTTCTGCGCCCCCAAACTGTTGACCCACCAGAGGATCTGGAGGAAATCGATGCACGCAGATGAAATCAAGATGGAGCAGTAATAAGTGAATTCGGAAAACTGGCGAGGAGGGCATGCATGGGAAGTGAGGGTCATCTCATCTCAGCAAAGGAAGCGAAAGATGAAATTAATGGAGAAACATGAGGGAGGAGGTAACAAGTCTGACAAGAAATGTACTCACTGCTTCACATGTGTAAATGTAACCCCTCTGTACATTCCCTTGACAATAAGAATTTTTAAAAATACCCTAGGGAAAAAATAAACAAAAATAGCAACAACAACAATTAAAAAAACTTCTTGTTTCCATTTAAAAAAAGAAATGAACACCCTAAAAATTGCTATCAACAAAGAGCTAGAAGACAGGAAAGGCTCTACCAACCTACTGCAAAGCACAGTTGAAAGCATAGGCGATAGAATAAGTGAAGTAGAACGTCGGCTATCAGGAGTTGAAGATAACAGCAGAGGAATTGGAACAAAAAAAAAAATCAAAGGCATGGAAAAAACAGAACACACCTAAGTGAGGGTCTCTAAAGCAAGAAATCCAACCAACGGAACAGAAACTGTAAACAAATGATACAGGAACAGCTGGGCACAGTCGCTCACGCCTATATTCGTACCTACTTGGAAGCAGAGGCTGAAAGGATAACAGTTCAAGGCTCAAAAAAAAAAAAATGACGAGACCCTCATTTTAACCGATAGCTGAGCATACATGGCACACAGTTGTCAACCCGGCTACATGAAATATAAATAAAGGGGCTGGGAATGTGGCTCAGGGGTACAGTGCTCGCCTAGCATGCATGAAGCCCTGGGCTCGATTCCTCAGCACCACACAAACAGAAAAGGCTGGAAGTGGCGCTGTGGCTCAAGGGGTAGAGTGCTAACGTTGAGCAAAAAGAAGCCAGGGACAGTGCCCACACGCTGAGTCCAAGCCCCAGGACTGGGGGGGTGGGTGGGGTGGGGTGGGAAGCATAAATAGAAGGATCAGTTCCCAGGCCAACTCACATATAATTTCAAGATTCGATTCAAAAAAATAGAAATAACAAAAGCAAAAGGGGTAGGGGCCTGCCCACCAAGCCCACGGCCCCTGGGTTGAAACCTCAGCACCAACAGGAAAACAACACGTTCTCCTCTTATACTGACCAATTTTGGGATAGATCAAAATGGGATGTCCACTGTGTGCTAGGAAATCTTCACCCTCGCCGTCAATGTGAAAGCACTGCCTGGTTAAAGGGCAGAGCATGGAGGATCCCACCGAGCTCTCTGAGGGGTCAAGCCCAGGGCCTGGGGACCCGGGGCGGGGGGGGGGGGGGGGGGCAGACGAATGAAGAGAAAGTGGGGGGGGGCATGCAAAGAGTCCCATGTATATCCCACAAAATGAAGAAGAGCAAGGGAAAGAGGTGGGCAGGGGAGGGAGGGGTGAGGGGTGACACGGATCCAGATACATTGTACCCACAAAGTGCTTTGTTAAACGGAAACTCCTTTGCATGCCTACCTAAAGATAATTTCTAAAAGGAAGGAGAGATTATACATACCATTTTTTTTTGTTTTTGTTTTGATGGTAAGAAAACTTGGTGGAGCCGCACTGAATAAGCAAGCAAGCAGACAGACAAAATGCCAACAAGTAGACAAATGGAACCATAGAGGCACACTGCGCATGCGTCCCAGCTGGCCCCTGCACACTGCGCATGCATCCCAGCTGCCCCTGCACATCGCGCGTGCGTCCCAGCTGCCCCTGCACACTGCGCATGTGTCCCTGTTGCCCCTTGCATACTGCGCATGCGTCCAGCTGCCCCCCGCACGCCGCGCGTGCGTCCCAGCTGTCCCCTGCACACCGCGCATGCGTCCCTGTTGCCCCTTGCACATTGTGCATGCGTCCCTGTTGCCCCTTGCATACCGCGCATGCGTGCCAGTTGTCCCCTTGTATACTGCGCATGCATCCCAGCTGCCCCTTGTACGCAGCGCGTGCGTCCCAGCTGCCCCCCTGCCCCCTGCACGCCGCGCGTGCGTCCTAGCTGCCCCCTGCACGCTGCGCGTGCGTCCCAGCTGCCCCCTTGCATACCGCGCATGCGTCCCAGCTGCCCCTGCACACTGGGCATAATCCCAGAACAGCTCAGGAAGTCAGGAAGTTGGAGGAGAGGTCGGGCTGTAGACAGGGCGAGTGGGAAGCTGGCAGCGCAGTGATGAGACAACCAGACACCAAGTGCCACGTTTGCCTTGTCCTGAGGGGGGTACGGGACTTGGGGTGCTCTGGCAGGGACAGCCCCAGACAAACCAGGAGGGCTTGGGCATTCCCAGCGTTTTCCACCCACCCCACTGAGTGCTCCTGTGAATTGTCCCTCCTGCCCCAATAGGAGACGACGATGACATTTATCTTGTGGTATGAGTAACCGGCACAGGAGAGACGCCCCCCCCCCCCCAAAAATCAGGGAGCTTGAGAACCCACACGGCGGACATGGGGCGCCCTTTCTTACCCTTGGTTCAGAATCTTGGCAGCTGGGTTCCCCTCTCTTCCCTTCCTCTCTTCACACACACCCTTCATTTCCAGATGACCAGGAAGCCCTCCTCTCACAGTGTGTCCTGCCTAGAGCCCTGCCTCAAGCCAGAGAAGCTTCTGTCCTGCCCGGCTGTTTCAGTGCTGTCTTCCTCCTAAACAGGAACCAGCAGCCAAGGAGCGCCAAAGCTGACAGTCTCGGAAACTCCTTTCGCAGAAAAGGAGACGTTTCCAGTGTTGAAAGGAAATCCTCAACAACTTTAGAATCCAGGATGACACAGCTTGACTCATAAAAGTCCAGAAAACCAGGTTCCCTACTGTCTCAGCAGGTCTGTTAAGTTCAGCAAAAACCCATGGGCGACCATTCTTGTTTAAGCCCTAATCGAGGCACTCAAGGGTTTTCTTGGAGTCCCCAGAGCCTTGGGAATCCCCACCCATCTGCCTCTCTGGAGCATGGATGCTGTTTTGGCCTGTCCAGGTCCACTTTCTCTTTGTATGGGTCAGTTTGTACAGTTGGTGCGGTAGTAACAAACAGTCCCCACCCTCAGCCACCTATAGAGCAGCCAATTCTTGGACATATTTCATGTCAGCTCCAGTTTACCTTTCTTCCATGTGTCATCTTCCTCTTTGGGTCCTGCCTTTATTTGGGGAAAAGAGGAAGAGAGACAGAAACGGATAACGCCCATCTCTACTCAGATGTGGTTTATCTCACAGGCCAGAAAAAGTCATGCACCTTACTCAAGGCCTGTGGAGAAGGAGGTCAGCTCCTCCCACGGGGGGGGGGGGGGGCGGGCGGGGAGTCAAGTCATGTGGCACGGCAGATGTGTGGTCTTCCCACAGACCTGGCAAAGGAACGGCAGTGACGTCATCGCTGCCCACCTCATCAGGCAGCTCCTGTCCACAGGTGCTGGGTCAGGGTTCCGCAAGCCGGTGAGAATTCATTCCTGAGCCTTTCGCCGGGACCAGAGGGAAAGAGAAGCATTTGCTCCCACCGGCAGGCCAGAGAAGAGGGACTGAGGCTGAAGGCTCCGGCAGCTCAAATGTTTCCACATAGCTACATCATCTCTGGGAAACAGTGTCAGGTGAACTTACCGGCAGGATTCACAAACGTTGGCATCTTTCCAGAGAGCTGGAGTCGGGACTCGCTGGACCTGGAGGCCCCATTTGCCAGGCCGTTGACAATGGGACCTCTTTGGTGAGCTTCTGTACCCTCTCCAGGTATCCACACAGAGTCAGACTCCGCGCTGACTGTCGTTGGAAGAAAGGACATTGGGAGTGCATCACTGCCCTTGGCCGACCTGTCGTGACCAGGACTGGGCCCGGGCTCAGGGCCAGTCTAGACAGCCTGTATCTCGTGTGTGTGGGCAGCGGGGAGCCCTCCTTGCCTTGGTGAAAACCTCTACTGCTCTGACCATGCGGGCCCCAGAACCAGGCCTCAAGCCTGTGGTCACTCAGGCCAGCCTCCTTTGCCATTCGATGCATTGTGCCGGCCTTCTGCACCTCTCCCCTCCTGCGTACATTCTCAGCATGCGCCAAGTCCCCAGAACCCTGTGCCCGAGCGGCCCGAGTCCTTCACTTCCCTCTACCTCCCTACCCCTTTCGCCCGGCCCTCCTACCCAGAGATTAGTAAATATAACCCCCATTTGCAGGAAATATGCAAAAACTGTTTATCTTTGGAAACGAAAATATATGAAACTGAGTCATCAGGCAAATTATATGCATCAGTAAGTGATAAATGCTGAGGGCCAGCAATCCTGAAATAGCGCACGAAAGCCTTTCTGCTGCTCCTCGTTCTGCCTACGGGGCACTTTTGAGCCAAGTTCACTGGCGGTGGTAGCACGCCGTGCCCACAGCGCTTCCCACCAGCCTGGGGGGGGGCCCCCGCGAGGCCCGCTGACCCCAGCCCCAGGTCTCTGCACCCCAAGCCAAGACCTTTCGCTCTGGTGTGGCCCCAGAAGCCGGCGCCTGCTGGCATTCTCTCAGTACATGAACCTGCAAGTCTGGCGTCCCACGGTAGCTTTTCATCGAACGTGGCCACTTTCTCGAAGATTGATTCACTCAACAAATGCCAGTGGAGTGGAGACGGAAAGTCAGGGACTGCGACAGGCTTTGGATGTTGGAGCCATTGCAACCAAGTCCCCCAGAGGAGCAGCTTACATACAGTCCAGGCTGTTCTGGAGGAGACCCCTGCCAAGCAGGGGTGGGCGAGAGCTCTGTGCCCACTGCCTCTGGGAGTTTGCCTATGGGATGGAGAAGACATGGCTTTTGTTTTTGTTTTGTTTTTACTATGGAGCAATGCAGGGGTCCCTGCGCCCCGGGCGCTCTCCCAACCAGCGGGAGAGGCGAGGAAGCGCACCCCGCCAAGGGTGAACCCAGAATAGGTAACGAGCCGCGAGTCGCTCGCACCCAGCCCAACCCAACCTTTCTGCCGCGGTTAGACAGTCAGTCGACTCGGGAGAGGTTCAAAACTGCTCTCGGTTTATTGGTGTGGACCCGATCTTAAGTATGGGTAATGGCGGCAGGAAGAGGAGGGGTGTAACATACCTAGCCAGGGGCTATGATTGGCCGTCCGAGCTGTCAGTCAAGGGTGGAAGGCCATGGGACCTCCATAAGGGGCGGCCTAAGTACTAGCAGGACCGCCCCCAGGTTACTGCTGGCCGCCATCTTGCTGCAGGTGGTCTTAAGACTGGGAGGCGAGGCCATCTAGAGCCGCCTTTCCAGTTCCGGACCTGGAAGACAGGCGGGGCTAACCCAGATCCCTCTTCCGGGAGGCGGTGCAAACAGACACACCCCCAGGGACTGAGGCAGGCCGGGCTCTTCGGGGCCTCACTCCCGGAAGGCGGCGCAACAGCCACACCCCTCCGGGGCGCCCCACGGAGCAATGATACAAAGTCTCTGGTAGAACTGAATTGCAATTCGGATGCCCCGACTTGCTCTTCTGTGCCTCAGTTTCCTTACGCGAGACTGTGAAACGCAGACCGCAGCCTCTGGGGATGGTTCGGGGAGCGTGCGCTGTGGGGGGCACACAGTGAGCAGCTCACCAGCTCCGTGCCGGTTATCACGTGGGAAGCCACTGCCGACCACGCGGGCGGAAGCGCCACAGAGATGTCCGCGACCCCCTGGGCTCCTGGCGACGCTCCGGGCTCAGGACCCTGCTCCGGGGTCTCCGTGCTGCCAGTGTCTCTGAGCTGCGGCCTGTCCTTGGCTTTAGTCACCTCCATACTCGTCCGCCACCCCCCCCCCCCCCAGCTGCATGGACACAGCACCCAAGGGGCCTGTTTGCAACCCATGCGGTGCCCCCGGAAGACACAGCAGCTTCGTCTCCTGTAAAAGCAGGGTCATCCACGCCCCGCGGGACGCTTTGGGCTGCAAGGAACAGAAAGATTCATCAGGAGGGTTTCCGCGACGCTCGGGAGCTGACCAGCTCCGATGCCGAGATGACCTATGACAGCTCAGCCTTTGGATCCCTGGCCAGGTGGATGGGGACGGAGCCGGGGCACATCAGGGAGGCCAGTAGGGAGGAGAAGAGGTCACACCTGTCGCACAAGTGCGACAAAGTGCTACAAAGTGGTCCTGGCACTTCCTACAGAACCGGGAACGTTGTAACCAAGCTGGCAAAACCCCGATTAGGACAGACACAAAGTCTCAAGCCTGGTGCTCACACCAAAGAGCCACCGGCTCCCTGCAACCGACAGCCACAGGCTACTGGCTGGGTCGCGGTCCAGCACTCCGGGCTTGTGGCCACTCTCTCCGTCTGCGAAGACATTCATTCATCCTGGACCATGCCTGAGACCAGCTCGGTGAGTCTTCCCCTCCTCGTCTTCCTCTGGGCCTCCTCCTCCTCCTCCTCCTCCTCCTGCTCCTCCAGGCCTGGGTTTCAGTTGCTAGGAGAGGCACGGAAGAGGAGGGAGCTGTGGCTCCAGCTTCCGGAACCTTCCATCCTCTTCACTCTGAGCTCCTTCAGCACCCTCGTGGCCCAGGCCCCTGATGGGGATTCCCCTGCCCCATGGTCCCCTGAGACAACTCCTGCACAGGGCAGCTGGAGCCCCAGTCCCAGGAAAGCCCTCATCCCAGCCAGCGTGGCCAGGGCAGCCCTGACACACGGCCGCCTCTAGCCAACGCCCAGCGCTGCCACCCCCACGCAGTGCCAGCCCGGAGCTTCCGCGGGCGTCTGGCTATGCCCGTCACCGTGGCTACAGGGGCAGCGTTCTCCCAAGGGCCCGCGGACACCGCAGTCCAGGTGAGCTCCCAAGGCATGGGTCCCCGGATCACCGGGCAGGAGGAGGCTCAGCCCCCCCCCAGAGCACAGCTGCAATACTGCAACATGGAACGGACACACTGGGGCCAGCTGGCTCTCTTTCAGCCATCTCCTCTTCCGGGCTGGGGCAGGCCCTGAAGGCCCTAGGAAAGCCTACCGGTGATCAGGCCGAAGACACTGCGGTAAATGACACTCAGAGACCAGAGGCAGGGGCGCTGGAGCCGAGCCAGGTAGACGCAGGCCTCGGGGACAGCCGCCACCCCTCACTGCCGCCGGGTCCCTCCTCTTCCTGTGCCAGGGAACCCCCCTGGGCCCCAAAGGCAGCTTCCATTCCTGCCAGGAGAAGCTCTGAAGTCAGATAAAAACCGTCAGAGTCACTGCCGCTTGCTAGCAAGAGAATCGGAGTGCAAGCAGGGTTCCAGCTTGGGGACAGCGGGGGGCCCCCGGGGGCCCTGTGCCTGCCGAATTTGCCACACAAGAGGGTTGGGCCGCAGAGGCCCAGGGCTTCCCGGCATAGCCGCTCATCCTGTCCCCGACGGTCCCCTCGTGCTTCCTGCCACCACCCTGGGCTCTGGTTTGGGACTGGTCCTGACTGCCAGCTACTCCTGTTGCTGGAGCCGCACGGGCGATGGGCACAGAGCAAGGGGCAAGGAGAAGGGGCCCCCGGGGAGGCCATCTCCCCGCGGTTTCCTCCTGGCATGTTCAACACCCCAGGCCCAGGGGCCTGGAACTCCATGGAAGCTTCTGCGTGCCCGGGCATCTCCGCTTGGACAGTTTTCTGGGGACCGGGAAGCTGCCCCTCCCCCCCCCCCGAGATGTGGCGTGTGAGAAGCAGGAAAATGGCCCCTGGGGTGTTTGCCCCATTTCCCCCTCCCCTCCCCGAGGCGCATTTTCGGTAGTACATAAACTCTTGGCAAAGTTGGATCTCCACGCTTTGCTGAACTCCTGAACACAGATGTCCCATTTGTGTTTCATTAGTACATCAGCCGCTCTGCGGCTCTCGACCTCTGCACCAGGCAATAATTACCTGGCTCAGGCCCATCCCTCACCAGCTGGCCGGGGACCTGCTCTGCCCGACCAGGCCTGGGGCTGCTGTCAGCCCTTTCCAGGCGACTGGAGGGGCTCACTGTCACAGGGGGGTCTCCGCGGGCCTCTGTGAGCCAGGGGTACATGGTGGGGGGATGTGTGAGCCTGGGGGTGTCTGGGGTGGAGAAAGGGCTCTGTGGGCCTGGGGATGGGGGAACCCTAGCAGACACCCCCAGAATGAGAAGAGACTTCCAGAACCCAGCTACTATGGAGAAGCTAAGGAAAAAAGGAAGGAGAAGAGGAAGAGGAGGGGGGGAAAGGAAGAGGAGAAAGAAGAGGGGCCACCAAAGGAAGAGGTAGAAGAATTGTAGAGGGAGAGCAAAAGGGAGGAAGGAGGAAGCAGGAAGAGGAGGAGGAGGAAGAAGAAGAGGAGGAGGAAGAGGAAAAGGAGGAGAGAGGAAGCCAGGACAGGCCCTGGAGCAGAAGCCTCATTTTGAGGTGGGCATACTCCAGGACCCCAGCTCTGGCCGTCTGGCTGGACTGTGTGCCAGGCCACCTCTGGGCCCCACAGCAGAGGGGAGAATTCTAGAAGATGCCAGCAGGATGTCAACAGAAGTTTAGCAGCCTTTTTTTGGGGGGTGGAGGGTCAGTCATGGGTGGGGCTTGAACTCAGGGCCTGGGCGCCATCCCCTGAGCTTTTGTCCACAAGGCTAATGCTCTACCACTTTGAGCTGCAGCTCCACTTCTGGTTTTTAAGTAGTGAATTGGAGATAAGAGTCTCACAGACTTTCTTGCCCAGGCTGGCTTTGAACCAGGATCCTCAGATCTCAGCCTCTTGAGTAGCTAGGATGGCAGGCATGAGCCACCAGCGCCTGGCTTAAGAGTGGCTTTGACAAAACTAGGGGCTTCTACCCCTTGACCTGACAGATAGGTCTGGGACTGGGTGCTGGGACTCAGGGGTCCATCCCTCCATTCCCTCAGCCCCCATGGCTCTGTTGTTGGGGTTCTGGGAGGAGAGGTCTGTGCTGGGTCCTGAGGCTCACAAGCACAGAGGTCCCCAGGCCCCAGTGGCTGCAGGTGACATTCTAACCTGAGCACTAAAGGGAATTTGGAGAAGCTCACAGCCCCATGCCAGGCCTCTCACTTCTAGGACCCTTCCGGGGGCCCTGCGTGTAATCTGAAGTTTGTAGTTCTGTAGAGGGTGTCCCCAGGGGTCTAAACTCCAGGACTCCCAAACCTGACCCCTACATTCTCTGCTGGCCACATGACACCTCGGCCTAAGACAGGTGCGTTCAAGCCAGAAGCCAAAGCTATGGAGGAGGAGCCCACAGGGAGAAGATGCTAGAAGGGACACGGGGAGGGAGCCCCTTTATGAAGCATAATGGTCTCACTGGGTTTTCTCAACAACCTGGGGGAAATCTGCTCTCTCATCTCATAGATGAGACTGGACTCCCAAGAAGTCATGGGTCCCAAAGTGGAGTTGGGGTTCACACTAAGTCCACCACCAGCCCGGGCCACCCCCACCCACCCCCCCCCGCCATTCCCGCTCAGGGTGGGGTCTGTGTGCGCAGGAGGCGGGGCTGGAAGCGACTGCACGGGTTCTCCACGGCTTACCATGGTGTGTTCACTCTGTGCGTTTTCAGTTTTACGATGGAGCAAAGGTGATTCCGACGCCTGCAATAGAAACCACACTTCAGATTGTGACCTGGGATCCCTTCCCAGGCTAACGGAAGGGGACCCAGTCCTCGCTCTCCATGCCGGGCAGGGATCACAGCTCGTGGTCAGCTCCGTGACCACCGGGGAGAACACCTCGAGACCCACGGGGCTGAGCCACACCACAGGAGGTCCGTAGGCTCCGTGCGGCCCGGGCGTCTTTGGCTTGCCATCTTGACGACTCTACGGATGATGGTTTCATCAGACCGCAATCCCATCACGACCTAAGGAGCCCTTGCTGCAGCATCTCGTCCAGCTGTGCTGGACATTTCTCCAGTGGAGATTAATGACGTGGAGCCCCCTCATGACATACTTACGACACAGGAAGACATCTTTGGTCATTTCTTTGACTTAGGCTGCTGGTGTCACCTTCCAGCTTTTAGCCAGTATCTATAAATGCTCTGGTAGCCACCAATCGAGCTGCGCCCGTGGCCTCAAGTCTTTGGCTTGCTCCTCATCCACAAATTCACTGTTAAGGAAAGAGATTTGAAGTAGGCCACACGACAGCAAATCTCATGACCTGAAGTTGGGTGTGAAGGACTCAGGCCGGCAGCTGGGCCTTGCAGCAGTGTCTCCTTCACAGGAGGGAAAGAGGAGAAGAGGAAGAGTGAGAGGAGCCAAGAGGGAGAGGTGGAGGAAAGGAGAGTGGAGGCAGGGCATTGCCCCTCCAGGCACAACCATACGTGCTTATTTGGGGGCTGTGCTGTAAAGGACGCAGTCCTGCTCCCCCAGAGTCCCTGGGGGGGGGGGGTTGTTAGCTGGGGTGGCCCAAGCCGTGAATGAGAAGCAGCCTCTGGAGGGTGAGGACAAGGGCTCCACCCAGGACAGCGGGCGGGGGGGGGGGGCCGGGGATTGGGGGGGTCAGTCAGCTGACCAGCCCTGCCCTGCAGATGTGAACTCAGCCCCCGACAAACTACCGAGTTGCCCCCGTCTTGCCTTTCCAGTCTCTGACCTGTGTGGTCTAGGGTCATCTCTCAGGGCAGACTCACCACTCCTGCTAATGCCACCCAATTTCATTATTATTATTATTATTTTGGCCAGTCCTGGGCCTTGGACTCAGGGCCTGAGCACTGTCCCTGGCTTCTTCCCGCTCAAGGCTAGCACTCTGCCACCTGAGCCACAGCGCCCCTTCTGGCCGTTTTCCGTATATGTGGTGCTGGGGAATCGAACCGAGAGCTTCATGTGTAGGAGGCAAGCGCTCTTGCCACTAGGCCATATTCCCAGCCCTGCCACCGAATTTCAAAGCAGCGCTTTCCTTTTGTGCCTGCGGAGGCCCTTGGCGTGATAGGGGTCTCCGTGAAGCCCCAGGGTCCAGAGGGCCTGGGCTCCACCTCAGCCCCAAGTACACATCAAGGCACAAGACTACAGTGCAAAAGGAATGGGAAAAACCCACAGGGAACAAATAGCAACTTTGGTCTTCATCGTCGGTATGGGGCTTGAACCCTTGGCCTGGGCACTATCCCTGATTTCTTTTTGCTCAAGGCTAGCGCTCTACCATTTTTGCGCCACAGCTCCACTTCCAGGTTTGGAGTGGTTGATTGGAGATAAGAATCTTAATCAAGAATCTTGTGGGGATTTTTCTGCCCTGGCTGGCGTTGAACTTTGATCCTCCTCCCTCAGCCTCCTGAGCAGCTGGGGTTACAGGCTCACGCCACCGGCACCCAGCAAATATCAACATCTTAAGGAAAGAGAAGATCAGCCTCACTCGTGTGGTCCGGCGTGACTGACCCTGTCTTTACTCAAAGGTCGGTATTGTGCTCATCTCGGGTTGTTTTCCAGTCATATCTCCGGCTTCGAGGAGAACCCCCCTCCCCCCACGGCTCCCACTCTGAGATTCCAAGAGCAAGGAGGTGCTGGGAGGCGGAAGACCAGAAAGGATGCAGGAGACCTGTAAGGCCCGAGCGAAAACCATGAGGATCACAACTCCCGCGGCCCATCAGCACCCGTCTCTCCGCGCCTGTCTGTGCTTTCTGTCCCGGAGACGCTGCTTTTCCTCACTAATCCAGGGAGATGCGGCACCCATTTGACTTCTCCGCTAACTGCCCACGCGAGCTTTTTCTGGGAGACACATTCTGGGATGATTCCCATTTCCCAGATGGGAAAATGGGGCCTGGAGACTTCGTGAGCGATCCCAGGGCCTCCAGGTAGGAAGGAAGGGAGCCCAGACCCAGACTCAAGAGCTCTCCATTCCAGAGCTGGGTGGCCCTGGCTCCCGCCAAGCGCTAACGGGGTAGATGTCCTGTCGGTGGTGGGTGGGAGTCGGCACACACGGAATGGCCTCGGGATGATGATGCAATGGCCACTACTTTGGGCGCAGTGCTTTCTAAAAAGAGTCCTGTAATTATGCAGAGCCCCGCACCATGTCTCCAAGCGTGGCACGCTCTCCGGTGTCCGCGTGCTCTCTATCAGGAGTGCACGGGTGAAATAGGAATGGCCATGAGCTGCGCATGGCTGGAAGTGGAGAGATGGGGATAAGAGGAACGGAGGGAAAAGGGAAGAAGGGAAAGGAGGATGGCCGTCGGTCTATCCTACTAAGACAAGCCTGTAGCCATGGGGGCCTGTGGTCACCACTGGACACGGCCAGCCGGGTGGGCTGGGGGGGGGAGGGGTCCTCCATCCTCCAGCCTCCATCCTCCAGGCCAGGGCTGCCCTTGACCTATAGAAACAGAACCTTCAGGAGACGCTGTGTCACGTGATCGTATTTCCTGAGGTCCCAGACCCCTCCCTCACCCCCCCCCCGACCTTGCCACCACCCCGGTTAACTGAGCACCTTTGTGGCATCTCGAAGGGCCAACATCCTTGATGCGCTGAGGGTTGAGCACAGAGCCTCACGCTCGCGAAGCCGCACTCGCAGCCGCGCTGCTTTCCGTGCGCCTTTCCGAGTCTTGAGATAGCAGGTGTCCTCGAGCTGCGCTTCGCTCAGCCTCGCCTCCCTGGCAGCTGGGATTACAGACGCGTACCGCCATACCCAGCCGGACTGTTGTTTCTGCTGCTAGACACTGCTTTTCCTATCACTTTCAGGACACGAGGGAACTTTTTTTTTAATCAAATAACTTTCAGTAAGTCTCGTTTTAAGGGCTGGAGGTCTGGTGCAAATGAGTGGTAGAGTACTTGCCTCACAAGTGCCAGGTCCCGAGTTCAAAACCCCAGTGTCCACACATACCACAATCCCCTTTAAAATGGCCAGAAAACAGGCATTTCTTTCTTTTTTTTAATTTTAATTTTTATTTATTTATTTATTTATTTATTAATTGGACATAAATTTTTTTACAAGGTGTTGTGCAAAGAGGGTGCAGTTACATAGTAGGGCAGTGTGTACATTTCTTATGATATCTTACGACCTGTTTTTCTATCCCTTGTCTAGGTCAGGTTGACATATATGCAATATACAATGTATCAAGAACATATACAGTATTCACAGACTTGGTCTCTACTGTCTCTCCGTCTCCCTTTGTTAACAGTCATATATCAGGGAGATCATGCCCCTTTGTTTTCTGTGTTCTAGGCTTGTCTCACTCAACATTATTTGTTCGAGTTCTGACCATTTCCCTGCGAATAACAGTATTTCACCATTCCTAATCGCTATGTAGTATTCCCATTTCTTTCTTATACTGAAAGAAAGCTCCCACCCACCTGTCCGTCCATAGAGGTGATTAAACGCATTCGGCACCAGCCATCCGCCGCTCTGTGTGCAGCCGCGGACTCAAGGCTGACAAATGAAACTCAGAGACACAGGGGAAGTCTTGTATATACTATTAAATGCAAACACGACAAACCCCATGGGTTACAACAGCATGCGCATGGAGCCAAGATCCCAATTCCATGTTTATACATGGAACACACACACACGAGAGAGACTGGAACCGCAATTGTGTAAATAGCACAAAAATAGACGGTGGAAGCTGTGGGTGGTGGAATTTGGAGTAATTTCTCTCTCTTTCCTCTTTCTTCTTCTTCCCCCTCCGCTCTCTCTTTCTGCCTCTGAACTCAGGGCCTTATACTCTCAGCTTTCCCCGCTACGGCAGGCACTCTACCACCTGAGCCGTGCCTCCCACACGGTCTTTTTGCTGATTACTTGGAGACTCAGGTTTCTGAACTGTGGTTCTCCAGGTGTCAGCCTCATGAGTAGCCAGAATTACAAGCATGAGCCGCCAGCACCCAGCTCCTATTTTCAGCTTTCTACTGCTACCGAAATTTCACCTTTTCTAACATGCACCCTAATGACCACCATCCAGAAAATAGGGCGAAGAACAAAAGCAAGCCCCAGGGAGCACCCAGGAAGCAGGAGAGGGGGAGATGGTGAAGCTGGCCCGTTTTCCTAAAGCACAAGGTCTCAGCCCCACCGAGGCGGAGTCAAACCAGTGTGTCTCGCCCGGTGGGCTTCTGGTGCGCGTGCACGGAGAAAAGCGAGAGGCGGGTTCCAGGGCCCAGCGCCTGCGCGAGCCTCTCCCCTCCCTCGAGGTCTGCTCAGACCCTCCTCCCGTCAGATCCCCAAGGCGTTGCCATTGAGAGACCCAGAAGCGGCAGATTCCCCAAATGGCCAAGTGTCCCAGCCAAACACACAGGCAGGCTTCTAGAGAGCCCTTGTACTCGGGGAGTTTGGCACGTGGGAGGTTAATTCTCTTATCAAAACTGTACAAAATCCTAATTTTGCAGAGTGGCAATTTGGGGGAGGAATGGAGGGAGAAAAAGAGAAAAAAACACCGAGCAATAGGGAAAATGTTGGTTATGCAGTGCCAGACACTGAGTTCTCAGGGGATCAATTATAAAAACACTCATTCAGCTATTTCTATTCAAATGAACACCTGAAGAGGAGGCCTCGATGGTTTTAAAAGTGTGTGGATATTACTGGATAAATGTTAGTCCAATAAAAGAGATCATCATCCCCTATTTGTGTACATTTAAGTTGACACTAAAAAGATCTTTGTGGAGCGGTGCTGCGGCTGCTCTCTCTGCATGCATCTTTTTATCTCCTCCTCAATGCTTTCGCGTCTGAAGAGACCAAGTGTGGCTCGGCGTGTCTCTCTCTCTCTTCCTCCTTCCTCCTCCTTCCCCGAGACTCCTCGGACACGGGCACGGGGAGACCAGACCGACGCGGGCCGCCCCGGTCCCTGCTCTGATAAATATGGAACGCCCTGCTTGCAGGCCCCGTCATGAACTCCTCATAAGAATGCGCGGATCTCTGTTTGAAAACAGACATTTGCATTCGCCCTGCAGTCACAGGACATGGGCCATTTTTATTCAAAATTTATTTTTCTTCTTTTTTTTTTAGGTCTAGAAATATTCCATGTCTCCACTCCCTACCAACATACACACTCATACACACCACTTACATACAACACACACACACACACACACACACACACGTCCTTTGTATTCTCTTTAAGCGGAGATTAAGACCAGGCAGCTCCTTCCTGACAGCCTCAGGACGGGGGCCAGGACCCCAGCTCCTAAGGAGTCAGAAACCCTGACTCACCTGCTCCCAGCACCCAGGACTGCGCCGCCCGACCAAGGATTGTTTGCTCCAGAGTGAAATGTGGAATGAAGAAGAAATGTAATGAGAACCGATAGGAGCGGGGAGGTTGGGGCTTGTCCCTCAGTGGGGGACAGGACAAGAGGACTGGGAGGGGGGGCTGTCATTTCTGGTGATGAAAAAGGAACACTAAAAGAGCTGAATGGATCAAAATACATTTCACGCATGTATGGAAGTATTTCCGGGAACTTCCTTGTACAATCAGTAAAAGCACCATCCGGTTGTGAGTACCCTCACAACAAGAGGTTACTGGGGAAACTAAGGCTGGAGAACTGGGGGTCAAGACTCCCCTAGGCTTCATAGGGAGACCCTGTCTCAAACAACAACAAAATCAGCCAGCCATTCTTTTAAGAGTTTTTTTAAATTTTTTTTGGAGATAGGGTCTCTCTATGTAGCCCAGGGTGGCCTTGAGCTTTATCTTCATGCCTTCTCCTCTGAAGTGCTGGGATTTCAGGGGCGAACCCACCAACTCTAACTCCCCAAATATACTTTCAGTGGTGTGTGGGGGGGAGACTTTCTCATCTGCAAGGCAACAGTGTCTAAGCGGGGAGGTCTCAGCATGCATGGGGGCCGGGGAGGCTTCTCCTGCCTTCTGCTTCCTGCCCCCCTCAGCCCCTTCTTCGGGGGTCTCTGCCTTCCCACAAGCCCCTAGGACCCCCGGGGAGGACTCCCAATCCCGTCACTGTTGTGGGGCCTTCGTGGTCCCCGCTGGACTCTGCAGTCTGCGCGCGGCAGGGCTGGCCGGCCCGCGCCCTCCTTCCCAAGGGGAAACACACATGCCCAGGGTTGCTTGCGCCCGCGAGCCCCGGGCACCGTCGTGGAGGGCCAGGCCGCAGGGGCTCGGAACCCTGGAGGAGGGGCGAGGGCTGGTGCCTGGCACGGACCAGGCAGATGCCTTGGGAGCCACGCAGGGGCCCTGGCGGAGCACCCCATTCCAGAGCCGACAGTGACACCTGCAGTTTAATCCACAGCACACCACACCGCAGGGCAGCCACCCAGGGCGGACAGAGGGGCCACGGGCCACACAGCCACGGACGCCCCCTGGGGCCCAGTGGGCCGGGCTTCCGTGAGGGCATCTGATTCTCGGGGCCAGCATCAGGAGGCAGAAAAGCAGCGGGGCTCTGCAGGACCCACGGTCCAGCCCCCCACTGGGGGGGAGGGGGGCACCACCCGCCAAGCAGCACCTCTCACCAACACCCACACCCTGATTCTACCAACGGTGAGGCTGCGGACCACGGAGGGACCCGCCCTGGGCAAGGCCGCCCAGAGACGGGAGCGAAGCCCAGCCCTACCTCTCGCTGGCCACCAAACACCATGCCCAGGCCCGCTGTGGGTCCCCCCGCCACCGGCACCTCACCGCCAACCCTGCCCACCCTCCGCGCATGCACGTGCTCACTCACACATGCGCACAGGCGGGCTCTCACAGACAGCAGGTCAAAGGTGAGTGACTTTCCCGTCTCGGAATCCAGTTTGGACAGGCCTGGCTCCATCTCCTCCTCTACACACTTGCTTGTCTGTCTTGAGAGCCAGGACGCAGGAAGATGGGAATGAAAATGAACCGATGGCAAAGATTTCTTTATAACTTTTCTCAATATTCTGCTGATTGCTAGCTCAGTAGCAGATGTGGTGTGCTTAATGATGCATAGACAAGAAGCGTCCCTAATCCCTAAATGAACTTCTTATCTCTAAATATATACGGGGGGGGGGGAGCTATATAAACTCAATTTAGCCCCTGTTCTTCCAGCTCTCAGGATCGGAGGACTGGAAGGAATGGGTGGGCACCTAGGAGACGAAGGGGAGGCAGGTGGAGGGCGGGGAGCTTTGGGGGGTGCTCAGCCTCAGCAAGCCCACCTTCCCTCCTTCCCATTTGTGCTGGGGGCATCTGAAGGACCTCCTCCCAAGAGAGCCTTCGGTGGCACAAAGGCAGAGCCAAGAAAACCCTACGCCCACAGACCCTCCGTCGAGTGGTTTCCATTAAAGACCCCGGACGGTCCCTGAACTTGGCCTTTCTTCCTAATCTCAGCCTCTGCAAACATAATCTGTAAAACTCAGCCAAGTTTTGAAAACCTGTTTATGATACCACCCTGTGTAGATACTGGACCAGGGCTCTAGGGAGGTTTAAGTTCTAAAGAGGAGACATGAGCTACAGCTGCAGCTGTGCCCCCAAAGACAGGCGCCCTAGGCAACAGAGGAGAGAGGGGCACCGTTTGCCACAGCAGCACAAGCAACAGCCACTCCTAACATGCTTCCCCAGGAGTGCCAGGAAGAAGGACCAGCCCAGTGGAGAGGCGGAAGGTACGTGTGCACAGCCAGAGGCTGCTGACAGAGGCTGGGAAAGAGAGGTAAGGCCCTCAACCCTGCAGGAGGGCAGAAGACCCCGGCCTGATCCTCCAGGGAAGTCCCCGCTACCACCATGCTGACAGGTGGTCAGGAGATGGGATTTGAGTTCAAGATTCCAGTGCCTGAGATCCCAGAGGTCAGACTAGGGGCCGGCTAAGTCCCTTCCCATAGCTGTGTAGCCCCAGGTGCCCTGCTACTCATGGAGGAAACCTAGAGAAGCACAAAGAGACACAGTGGAAGGGAGACTGTCCTCCAGCACCGAGGCCAATGGAGAGCTTATGCATATGCAATGTGGGCCTACTCGGAGGGCTTTTCCATTAGCTGCGTGGAGAAGCTGTAGCTGGGTTGGGGGAAATCTATATTTCACCTTACGTTGCACACAGCTGGGTTCAGACCGGCAGTGGTGCTCATATGCAAATGAGGCTGTGTCATCAGTATTCATCAGGACTCTCAGAGAAGCCAGCAGGGGGGCCAGGATCCCTCTTCCAGAACCAGCAAACAAAGGCAGGTGGGAGGGGCCTGCCAGTGAGTGTCCAGCTGGTAGGCCAGGGCTGGGTGGGAACGAGGTCAGATCCCGGGGACCAGAACAAGTCCTTTTCCAGGGGGAAAAGCATTCCAATAGAAGAGGTGCAAAAGCTTTATGAAGGGGTTCCGGGCCTGAAGTTCCTCAAAGAACTACACCCCAGTGCCCTCTCGGGGTTTTGGTTTTTTGGCGCATGTCGCAGAGTGTGATCTCAGCGCAATGTCCCTGAGCCTTTTCATTCAAGGCTAGCTCTCTACCATTTGAGCCACATAGCTCCACTTCTGGCTTTTTGGTAGTTAATTGGAATCTCATGGCTTTGAATCCCGATCCTCAGATCTCAGCCTCCTGAGTAGGATTACATGAGTCTTATTAAACAAACCCTGAAGCCTAGAGAAATAATCTGCTGAGAGCCACATGCCCATTTACATGTAAATAGTTATTTTATTTTTCATATAGGAAAAGAAAGATCCTGAAGACCCTGTACTGCTTTGTACTGCCCAGTGCTGAGAACATAAATAAATCCAAGGACTAGTCTGTGCCTGCAAGATGCACACTTGCTGGGGGTACAAAGATCAGTTCTTTTCTAGCACTGACCAAGCGTCACCAAGTGAGGCCCTGCGGTGAGACACTAAGGAGACAAGGCCATCTGAGGAGAATGGCATATGAAACGAGCAGGTGTCACAGACCGGGCAACCGGAGTCTCTGATGGGGCTGAAGTGACCTCAGAAGGGCTGGAGTCCGCAGCATCTCCCCAGCTACTGACAGATCTGCTCCATCCTTTCAGCTCTGCGCTGAGCCCACCCCTCTTTCCTTCCCAGAGTCCCTCCCCCAAGGCTTTCTGGGAGAATATGGTATATGGCTGCAGAGTCGGACTTGAAGCCAGCTGAGGGCTGGGGGTATAGCTCCGTGGTAGATGGAGCACTTGCCTCGTGCATGCAAAGCACTGGCTTCCATCCAGTTTCAAATGTTGGGGGAGGGAGCAACAGAGGGCAAAACCCAGCCAATCTGTATCCTCATCAGCAAATTACCTATGCTAGACATTGACACCTACAATCCAGACACCTCTTATCTGAACTCATGACCCAATCTATACACTATAGGAACAAGGCCCATTTACTGTAGGGCATGAATGGGACCCACTGGGTTTAGCAAAGGCAGCTGAAGTTGAAGGCAGGTGGGAGAACGGGAGAATCAGAGGTGAGCTGTCCAAACAGGTGCAGGAGCCAGGTGCTAATCCCAGGTCACCTGCCGAGGACAGGTCCACCTTGGTGCAAGGGCTGTGATGTTTCTTCCCTGTGCCAGGAAGCTTTTTCCATTACTGCTCGGTTCAGAGATTCAGGGCTGGGTTCCAGAGGAATAGACTCCCCGAGAGCCAGACTCCAGATAAATGAGCCTTTGCTTGCAGCACAGGCTGTCTGTCCTCCTTCCTGAGTCTTCCCTTCACCCTTGTGAATGCCAGCTCTGAAGTCAGTCTGTGCTGCTCAGAAGGACAAACTGTTAAAGCTGAATGTGAGTTTGGCATGGCCCTCCCTTGAATGCTCTTAGCAACCAGCTAAAGAAATAAGAATTAGGGCAGTGATACCATATTCATTTTTTTTTAAATCAATGTGAATCACAGGCCAAGACTGGTTTCTTGAAATCCCATAAGCTACAGCTTAATTGCCTAAGCCAGCCCTGGCCCAGGCCCATGCTCTACTTCCTTGGGCCACACTCACAAACTCGCTACGCTGTCATCTTATCCTACAGAGCTTGCCATACATAGCCAGGGAGGCGACAGACGGGAAGACTGGGTCCCAACCAGCGTAAGGCTTTGACAGGAACCCCTGGGATTTATAAGGACCTTCTAGCTGCCAGCCACAATCCCCACTAGCTGGGCTCCTGGTCCCTATCCACTCTTGTCTCAGTGAGGAAGGAGAGACCACAAGCAGACAGTGGTCTGCTTAGAGGATCCCTTGGTGTTCAAGCTACGAGACCCAAGAGTCCTATCTTCAGGGCTTCTCAGTTTACGAGGTCTAAATCCTGGTCCTTCACTCCCAGGCTGGCTCTCTTGGATGAATCACCAACTTCCTCCCAATTCTTAGGTCCTAGATGACAGTTCCCTCAGGGCTGTTCTGAGATCTAAAAGATAATGTGGAAAGTGCCAGAACAGTGCCTGGTAGTCTTTCCATTACCACCTAACACTCCCACCTTAGCAGCTGGCTCATCCTCCGGAAGGTGTGGGGCCTTGGGAAGTACTGCACCTCAGTGCCTCAGTGTCTCCATCGTGAGGCCTACCCGTCCACCCGTCTCAAAGGCGCCTGGGAGGATGTACTGAGATAACCCCGCTAAAGCACTCAGCACGTCTAGGACCGGGAGTCTTACACATCAGCCACTTCCCCTGGTACTTGGTCGTCCTCCATTCACTGACCCCACACTGCCAAGCAGCTCCCACACCCATGCACTGTGGCTAGACAGCGTTCAGCAGCTGCCTCTCCCTGGAGCGGAAGCACACCACAGCGGGTGCTCATTTACCCAGAGTGCCTCGGGGGGACCTCTCCTCTCCCAGCCAGGGACCTTGGAGGACAGGTAAGGTGGACTGGACAAGGGTGGAGAGCGAAGAGTGGAGCAATGAAAGAGTCTAAGCACACAGAAGGCATGCCACCGTATACATTCCACATACTAACAGCAGGGACTGGGGCCCAGGAGGTGCCGACTAGCATTTGGCCGCTCTCCTCCCCATCTCCCCATCGCTCCAGTGTCCCAGAGACCCAATCCTTTAGTACAGAAGCCGGAAGCAGAGTGACAGCCCTCAGGGACCCATATTCCAATACAGGTAGGTATCGACGGGAGTCCCTGTTAGTACTACTAGGTACCCAGGTTTAGAAATCACCATTTCTTGGGATAGGGAGGTGACAACCCAGGGTATGGGAGGAAGAAGGTACATCAGCCTCAACTTGGGGGCCACACTCTGATCGCCTGTTCCTAGCACAAGGTCCCCAAGGTTTGTCCTCATTTCTCCTCCATAGCCTGGCCCTTTTGTTCCTGCCCCCTCCCCCCCCCCAAGCTGCTCAATGTGTACCCCATTCAGCCCTTTCAGGAAAGCTGTAATTAACACCAACAGACAAGGAGTGTCCGAAGCCAGCACTTTTCTTAGTGGCTGTTTGGGTGTTTTCCTCATGTCTTCCACTCAGGCCCCAAGTTGCCAAAGTCAGGGCAGTGGTTTAGGTGAAGGTGTATATGGTGCGCGGGGCGGGGGTGGGGTAAAGGAGATATGGAAGGTGGTGTTGGTCAAATTATTCATCTCCCAGGAAAGCACAAATGCTGCTCATTTTGCTGCCAAGACCCGGGGTCCAGGGGGACCGGGAAGCATCCCGGCCTGGGCCTGTCTACGGCGAGGAGTGCCAGAGTGAATGAGCAGCAGGGAGACCACATGTATGAGGAAGGAGGGACTGCACTCAGGGATGAAAATGCGAGCTGCTTCTAGCTGCAAGGACTCCTACTATGATGGTGGATGCCAGGATTCGGAGGCTTCCTGGGACACTCTGTAGATAGACCTTACCCCAAGTGACAGAATGGAAAGGGCACACTATCCTCAGCCCCTACTGGCTCTAGTGACATTCGGGTCCCCCTCACGCCCATGTGTGCACGTGTGTGGCCTGTAGCCAAGTGGTAGAGGAACAGGATGGGGCAGCAGAGCCAGAGAAGCAGCGACCGTATGCATGGTGGGCAGTACTTCAGCTCGCAGGACAGACTCCATCCCCAGGCCGGCGGGAGCCAGAGGTGACTCTAGCCTCCCATTAAATTGAAGGCGTGCTCCCAGCCGTCTTTTAGCACGTAGCGTAGGGATTGGGGCCAGATCCTGGTCGCTTTGAGCCTGCACCTGTCTCTCTGCAGTCACCAGGGATCCTTCTGGCTGAGGCCTCCAGGCACGAAAGGGAGCTCCTGACCCTCTGAACCTTCCGGTGATCTGTAACACACCTGCTGGCTCTCCTGACTCCCACCCCAACCTAATCCCAAGAACCAAGTTTTCACAAGACGAGGGGCCGCTGCCAGTGTGGCTCAGGGTGTCTAGATGAATGGGCCTAGCGCTCCGGAACCAAGCAGGGCCAATGCCTTACCGGAACCACCGCTTCGTCCAGTCGCATCGCAGCTCCATGTGCTGCCACTCGGAGTGGCCAAGTGAGGGCTGTGCCTTCACAGGTGTCCTCACTAGAAAGGGGCTTTCTCAATGTCGGCTCCTCCAACCTCTGACGAGGCCATCACTTCAGCCCAGGGCCAGTCACTGCCCAGCACGACAACTGAGTCCCTGCAAGGTCCAGCCCCTGCTGGCCACTCTGCGCTCTCCACCAGCCTTCTTCTCTAAGAAGCGAGGCCGACCTCCACAGGGCTGGTCTGCAGCCTACGGAGGGACAGACACTTAAGGGTTTTTACTTTTCTCATTTGACAATATGACAAGTCCTAGGGAAAACACTGGACATGAAAACACTTCAGCTAAATAAACAAGTGTATGGATCTGTAAGCAAATGCATGAAAGGTTACAGATGACTTCCACTTCCTTCCTTCTCTAGCTTGTCTATTATTATTATTATTTCTTAATGGTCTTGAACCATATCTTCTGCCTCAGCCTTGGGCTGGAATTATGGCCATGTACCACTATGCATAGTGACTTTGCTGCTTTTCAAGTATCAAAGTGTATCTCACCACTATGAAAGTAAGTCTGAAAAAAAATCAAGCTATCTAATTTGCTGTAAAATAATCCTCCCAATTATGGAATTGCCAAATGACATGCTCACCCACAATCCACAGTTTAAGTGTTTATAATATTGAGTGGCATTTTACACATAATGAAGCCCTCACTGTAAAACACTCATTTTACTTGTGTGGGTCGTGGGGCTTGAACACAGGGCCTGGGCACCGTCCTTGAGCTTTTTCACTCTAGGCTAGCATTCTACTACTTTGAGCCTCAGCTCCACTTGCAGTTTCTGGTGGTTAACTGGAGATAAGTCGCACAGACTTTCTTGCCTAGGCTGGTTTTGAACTGTGATCCCCAGATCCCAATCTCATGACTAATTAGGATTTCAGATGTTAGACCCCAGCACCTGGCTAAACATTTTAGACACAATTTTAATGCCTGTGCTTTTTTCTTTTTTGGGGGGGGGGGTGTGCTGTCCTCAGATCAGCACTGTCCCTGGCTTCTTTTGCTCAAGGCTAGCACTCTACCACTTGAGCCACAGCGCCCACTTCCAGCATTGTGTGAAAGGCAAGCAGTCTACCGCTAAGCCACATTCCCAGCCCCAGGTCTATGCACTTTTAAGTTATTTTAGGTCATAGACAGAGGGAGTTACATTTATATCTGTCAGGTAGTACATACGTTTCCCTCATAGTGTTTCCTGTTCCATCCCTCCCACCTCTACCCACAAGTTGTATAGTTTACTTTCACCAACGTCCAGTGTGGTCCACTGCTGCACTTTTTCACCCTTTCCTCAGACTCTGCTCTCAGCTTACCCTCCCACAGATATGCAAGTCCTGTGACAATAGGAGGGCAATTTGTATGGTATCTCATTGATCTATTTGTTCTACTACTGAGCAACTTAAACATTTCAAACATCGATTGGACTTAATTGGTTTAAAGATATTTTTAAGATTAAACCTCCAGGTGACGGTGGCTCACACTTGTAATCCTACACAGGAGGCTGAGATCTGAGGATCGAGGGTCAAATCCTGCTTGGGCAGGGAAATCCGTGAGACTTGTGTCTCCAATTAGCCACCAGAAAACTGGAAGTGGCACAGCGGCTGCAGCTCAAATTGGTGAAGCACAAGCCTTGAGCTGAAGAGCTCAACAACAAAACAGAACAAAAACAACAAAAAGAAAAAAAAACCCACAGTAATATGTAGAACAGTTTTCATAAATTCAAACTCAAAAGTCAGGTACCAGTGGCTCATGCTGTAATCTTAGCTACTCAGGAGGCTGAGATCTGAGGATCGTGATTCAAAACCAGCCTGAGCAGCAAAGTCCATCTGACTCTTACCTCCAATTGACCACCAGAAAATTACAAGTGTTGCTATGGCTCAAGTGATAAGAGTGCTAGCCCTGAGCACAATGAGGCCCAGGGACAGCGCCTAGGCCATGTTCAAACACCACAACCGACAACCCCTCCCCCACCCCCCAAGAAAAGTCAAACTTAAGGAAATCATAGCTAAGCGAGTTGGGTATGAAAATGACTCACCCCAGACCATATGAGCCCGAATCTTTTTTTTTTTTTTGGCCAGTCCTGGGGCTGGGATTCAGGGCCTGAGCACTGTTCCTGGCTTCTTTTTGCTCAAGGCTAGCACTCTGCCACTTGAGCCACAGCGCCACTTCTGGCCGTTTTCTGTATATGTGGTGCTGGGGAATTGAACCCAGGGCCTCAGGTATATGAGGCAAGCACTCTTGCCACTAGGCCATCTCCTCAGCCCCATGAGCCCGAATCTTGAAGAACAAATTCACTACTCAAGTCTCACTGAAGCTTATTTCCCCACGAACTACTTGTCCAATCTCCACAAATCCCATTCTGCTCACTACCACTCTAGCAAGGCACCCACAACAGAAATGCATCCTCTCTGCTCTTAAACTAGACACATATTCAATGACTGCTTTACAAAGGTCTTTTCAACAAAAATATTCACACACAGGAGGCCAGTGGAAAAACACCAAGTCCTACTTCCGAATCCAGTTTTAGTAGTGACAGAACCAGGATAAATCCAATTTACTAGGGGACCCTTGGCAAGGCAATAGGCCAAACTAAAGCTGTTTTCTTACCTGTAATAGTCACAGCATTTACTATACCCGTATGTATGTATGTATGTATGTATGTATGTATGTATGTATGTATGTATGTACGTACGTACGTACATGTACATAGTGAGTCCTGGGGCTCGAACTCAGGGCCTGGGAACTGTCCCTGAGCTTCTTTTGCTCAAAACTATCACTCTACCATTTGCATCACAATGCCATGACCACTTCTGGCGTTTTCTGTTTATGTGCTAGCGAGGAATCGAACCCAGGGCTTCGTGCATGCTAGGCTAGCGCTCTACCACGAAGCCACCTTCCCAGCCCCTATACCCCAGCTTCATGAGTCATTACACCTATCACCTGCTAGGCCCATCCGCTGTGCTGACCCTCACTCAGGAGGCGACCCACATGCCCACTGCCACCTCCTCTCCTCAGGGGTGATCAAACTGTTTTGTCTTGCCACTAAAGCACAGAAAGCTTTTCAATGAAGAGGGCTTCGCCTGACTTCATTTACCTTCTCTCTACTCTGTTCCTGCCCAAGTTTCAGAGGTGATCAGCAAGGCTAGCTTTCTCAGGACTTCACGAAATCTGGAATACATTCAACTGAAAAGGGAAAGGCAATATTCAACGTATAAGCCAGAAGAAAGTTTCCCACACTACCACGTCTTTTACTCATCAGTTCTCTCTCCTCCACCCACTATTTCCTAGGAACCTTCAGTGAGGATACTGCAGTTACTTATATGCTATATTTCCACAAACCACCTAATGATGCTAAGTGGCTCAAACAGATTATTCCCGAATAATCTGCTCAGGTTGACCTTAACAATTTTAACCCTAATGGAATCTCAAGCATTCTGCCTCCTTTTGCGATTAATACTGTCTCTGTCTTAGCAGGGCCAAAGCTGAAAGTGTACAGATCATGTTGGTGAGATGAACTAAGTACTTCAGTTGTAAAGGGTGAAGCATTATGTCACAGCACTACCAGAGCTAGCCAAGGGTTGAGGCAGATCACTGCTCTGTGGTCCACACAGCAACTCAACAGAGAACTCCACCAGACAGGAAAGAGCTGGGAGAGAGGCGGTAACTTTATCCACCATGAAGCTAGAGTGCTGCCCGAGACCCAAACCCAGTTCAGAATAGAACTGGACTTTCTTTCCTCTGTACTTAGCAGTTTGCCACCTGTGTACTAACTCAGCAAGCACATGTCAAGATGGTGTATGAAGAGCAACTTGGTGTCAAACTTGACAAGAGATGGGAGTATGCCATGGAATTCATTTCTTACAAGAAATTAAGCATCCTCTCTTTGATGCATATTTCCACCAAGTGGCAGCTCAACAGCAAAAGCCTAGAAAGCTGATTTCCCATGGAACCCTCGTCTATCAAGAGGCCATGTCTCAAACACCATCTGCCCCCTGCCCTCTCCCCAAGGTAATACAGCACTTTTGCGCAAAACAGCCTCATCATCCATGGAAGCTGTTGCTTTGGACGCTGTAGTACTGAGTGATGATCGAGCCAAATAATTCTGGCCTACTAGAGTTTTGTTAAATTATACAACTTAGCTACTTACTAGACATTACTAATAAAAAGAAAAAAACTTTAACTGGAAACTAAGTTCCATAAAGTCGGCAACTAGGAGAGTATAAGAACAAAAAGAAAACGTTTGTTTAAATAAAGACGGAGCACTTAAGTTACTTTCCAGGTTTCTGGCCTCAACATACACGTTTCTCCTATATGGCATTTCCATTATTAGCCTTCTAAAAAAAACTCTAACCAATAAAACTCTTAAGGCATTTCAACCCTTTTAGGAATGAAATGCTTCCATTTTCCCATTGCCTATATGGGTGCCTACAGCTAAATGCAAAGCTCTTCATAAACAGGACGCAAGGTGCAGGAAATTCAGAAAATTATATGCACACACAAATCACATGCATAAATTTATTTAATCTATAAAATTTCCTTCTTAGAACAGAGAAATCAATAACAATGCCCCCCTCACAAAAACACCCCAGGCTGCACATGCTAGGCAAATGCTGAGGTTTTTTGTTGTTGTTGTTTTTTTTGGGGGGGGTAGTCCTGGGGTTTGAACTCAGGGCCTGAGCTCAAGACTAGCACTCTACTACTCGAGCCACAGTGCCTCTTCCAGCCTTTTGTTTGTGTGGTACAAAGGAATTGAACCCAGGGCTTCATGCATGGTAGGCAAGCATTCGACCACTAAGCCACGTTGCCAGAACTCTCAACTTTTTTAAACCCGAAGTGGTGCTATGGCTCAAGTAAAATGCTAGCCTTGAGCTGAAGAGTTTAGGCACAGTGCACAGGCCCAGAGCTCAAGCCCCAAGACAAAAAAAACAAACAACCCTTCATCAAGTAAAATGCCCACGTTTGAAGCTTTTACTAAGACAAAAGTCACAATTAAGTTTCCTCAAACTAGAAGGACGATATATTCTTACATATATTCAAGAAAACTATAGTCAAGGCTATGGGCTACAATAGGCTAGGAGACTGACTGTAGAGAAGAGGATACACTAGACGGGAAAATTGCAATATACAAAACAGACCACATAAAACAGCTGAATGGCTAAATGAAAAGCCAACAACTTCAGAGCTTACTAATTAGTGATAGAAATCATACAATGGCGATCAGTATTACTAACCTTAACATCCCTCAAAGCAATGTTTGCTGTGGCCTATTTCTTGCCTATCATACTTGACTCAGATTTTTAAGAAAGCTACTGTTCCCCCCCCCCCCCAGAAAATAGGCTTTCCATAAAACCTACTGTAATTTGCAAAATAAAATTCAATTTTGTTCTAAGTCAAATTAGGTTGAATTTTTGTACTTACAAAGTTGTAGCAATAATTATTTCACACTTGGGAGGAATGCACCATTTTTGTGACTGTATTTGTTCTGAACATCTTAGAAATTTAAAAATAAAAATGAAAATTCAAATCCTAAATTGAAGAGCTACAGTAGCCTAATAGTGAGTAAAGCTCCTACCAGTCTTGGCACAGCGTCCGGGCACGGCCGGCTCTCTGCTGGGGGCAGCCTTCTTGGCTGTGAAGGCAGATCATGCCCTCTGTCACTCACAGGGAGCAGTTCTGCCCAACTGTCTCTTCTCGACAACTTTATCATCAATCTCTTTATTAACAGCTCCACTGCAGTCAGAAAACGCAAACAAGGACTGATTCGCATGCCAGATTTCTGGAAATCGCATAGCACCAGGCACAACACAGTGTGAAAGTTTGTGAAGAGGGTGTTGTGCCAAACGAGACAGCATCACAAGGAACAAGCACAAAGTTGGGACATTTTACCTTCTTACGTTAAAATACATATACCTACTTTCTTATCCCAAAGTCTGAAAAGCAAGCAAAATGTCTGCTTAGGCGGAGAAGGCAGCGCAGTGGCAAAGATCACGTTCACCCCCAGGAATGTTGCTGTACTTCCAAATATCATCTTAAAGCAAAAACTGTATTAGACTCCCCTCCAAAATTCCCGAAAACTATGATCTATTTTAGTGACATTATTAGAAAACACACAACTGAGCTAAATATCTACGAGCATAAGAAAACCACAAAATGGAAATGTTTGAATTATTCAAGCTACATTATTCAGCATGAAATCTGTTGGATCAAAAAATAACATCTTACAAATTAATCAAAAGAAATGGCTCTAAAAGACTTGTGAAATATTTTTAAATACTTATATTTAAAAATCAGAGCATAGGAAATGGAGCTGTGGTTCCAAGTGGTACAGCACTAGCCTTGAGCAAGGGCTCAGGGACCAGGCTGAGGCCCAAGTCCCACAACCAACAAAAATCAGAGCATAATCAGTTAACTAATACGACACATACCCTCCATGGCAAGTACGCTATACAGCTGCAGAGTTCCATGTATCAGGAGGCAGGCTGGTTTCCATGAAACTTCATACATAAATGTGAACTGCAACATTACCAGTTCAAAAGTCTTGATTTATTCATTATTTTCTCTTTAGTCTGTTTTAGGTGTCATTATTTGGCAAGGACATGAACATGCAGTACTATCCAAGGACTGTAAGCAAAACTTGCTTTGCAGATTCTGAAGCTACTCCATGACTGAATTCACAGGATTCTTTCTAGTACTGTGCCATGTGTTGTGGCGCTGGCGGGGGTGGGGGGGGGTGGGAGGGAGAAGGAGGGAGTACTGCCGGTGCTCTGTGGAAGAAGAGCTCTGCGGTGAAGCCAGGGCGATGCCCACTCTGACCCAGTTGAAGCTGTTCTCTGGCTTCCACTCACTGTTCACTCCAGTACCAATCACATCAACACAGCAATACTGTCTTTCCCCAGTCAATTCTGAAACGCAGTGAGTTTAGGATAAATCCATTTACATCACTCAAGATTAACACAATCAAAAACTGTAAGTTAGATGGCAACAGAGCATTATTCTGCATGTCAGGAACATCAAAAGTTAGAAACATGCCTTGACTGAAACACACATACATTGTTTGGGGTTTTTATTTGAATACACTTCCCATCCTACTAATGTGACTTATTAAACATCCCAAATCAGAAGGAAAGTAATGTCACTTTCCTAGATCACATTAAACAATAAACACTTCAGCTGGATACTGGTGGTTCTCACCACCAATTCTAGCTACTCAGGAGGTTGAGATCTGAGGACCACAGTTCACAATCAGCCCGGATAGGAAAGCCCATGAAAGTCTTATTTCCAATTAACCACCAAAAAACCAGAAGTGGAACTATGGCTCAAAGTGGTAGGAGCCCTATTCTCAAGCAAAAGAGCTCAGGGACAGAGCCCAGGCCCTGAGTTCAAGCCCCATGCAACTGCAAAAAAAGTAACATAAAGAATAAATCTTTTGAGCCAGGTGTGGTGTAATTCAGCACTTGGAAGGCCAAGGCAGGATAGACATGGTGAGACTGTCTCAAAAAGAAAACAAATTAAAAAAAAAAACTCGCATAAGATTGTGCAAGTTAGCATTTTAAACAACAAAGGACTAACCTACACAAATAACTCTGTATTCTTTGTAGATAAGATTTTTAACTTGATGATTCTATACAGGATAAGAGGATTTTGGAGAATGAAGGACAATAATTATAATCACAACTTTCCATACAACTGAAGTATAAAGCTGATCCAAGTCCTAGTTCTACCTTTCTAAGGGGGAGCTTGTGAACTGTGTGATGAAAAGAATAAATGTAATTTCTTTTGTTTTTTTTTCCAGAACTGAGGACCGAACTTGGGGCCTTGCGCTCACCAGGCAGGCACTCTTCCGCTGAGCTAAATCCCTAGCCCTAAATGTACTTTAAATTCCATTCCTTTAAACAAAATACTTGTGTGGTTTGATCAGCTGTTACGATGTTGCCAGAATATTGAGACAAAAGCATGTCTCTGAGGAAAAGAGGCTGAAATGACTTCCACAGTATCGAAAAATCACTTCTATAATAAAAACAGTAACTTCTGAAACACATGTCTGAGAAACATTTATGCAGCCCGGAATTGTTGGCTTACCCTAGCTACTCAGGAGGATGAGATCTGAGGATCACAGTTGAAAGCCACCCAGGGAAGTCTGTGAGATTCTTATCTCCAATTAATCACCAGAAAAATGGGAAGTGGTACTGTGTCTCCAGTGGTAAAGCACTAGCCTTGAGCTCAGGGACAGAGTCCAGGCCCTGAGAGTTCGAACAAGCCCTACCACCGACAAATAAATTAAAACTAAAAAAGTAAATATCCATTTGTTTTCACTTGACACCATGAAAGCTATAAAATATATGGTGTTTTTAAAAATAGTACTTTGACAGATGAAAAACACACTCAGCTATTCATTTCCATTACTGCTAATAATTCACTAATAATAAAGTTTTACTTTGGGGGGCTGGGAATATGGCCTAGTGGTAAACGCTCACCTCATATTCATGAAGTCCTGGGTTCGATTCCTCAGCACCACATAAACAAAAAGCCGGAAGTGGCGCTGTGGCTCAAGTGGTAGAGTGCTAGCCTTGAGCAAAAAGAAGCCAGGGACAGTGCTCAGGCACTGAGTCCAAGTCTCAGAACTGGCAAAAAAAAAAAAAAAGTTTTCTTTTAAAAACCAAAATGCGGTATTGGGCTGGGGACATAGCTAAAGGAAGAACAGTGCCTACCTAACATGTTCAAGACCCAGGTTCTATCTCCATCTCAACTGAACAAAAGCAACACTACACAAGAAACCTTCTAATTTTCTTACCATAAATAGTACAGCAAGGAACTTCAACAAACTGGCAAGAATAAGGATGAACAACCTGATTCTACAAATATACAAAAAACAGTTATTAGTCTTAACCACTTGTCTCCATATAAAACTAAAGGCCATATTTATTATAGAACAAGTCTAATTCACTCACCAATTTCTTGTCTCAGACAAAATATTATCTACTTAAAATTTTGACTTGAAGCTAACAAAAAAGAAATGATGCAGAGAAAAAAAATATATACATTCAGGCTAAAAGGCAACTAATCTTCTTTAGTATGATTCTACTTTATTAGAAATACAATAGGTAAAAGATGATCCACCAAACTGTTTGATGCCTTCTTAGAAAAAGTTTATCTTTGTTTTTCAGAAAGGATTTTGCCTGTATTCTAAACTGGCCTGGAATTATCAATCCTCCTGTCTTAGTCTCCCCACAGCACTGGTTATCTTTACATTGTAATGCATGTAAAGTGCACTAGTAGTACTTCCAATGCTTGATTTGGCCTTTCATAAACCAATTATTACTTGGAGCTGCTGATCATATATTGCTACCTCCAACACAGTCAGACTACTATGCACAACTTGGAAAAAAGTTTTCTGGTAGAGAAAAGAAGAGGTGTTAATAAGAAAAATAATCTAGAATTTACCCAGAACCATGAAACACTCAACTCTCAATGATCACTTTACTAATTTAGAAAGATGCATAAAATGCCTAAAGGCCATGTGGATAATAAACTACAGAAAAGAGTGGTATTCATTCCCATATACAGTTGTCTACCAAGGCAGAAAATGTTTGGTGGCAAACTCAACTCTGTAGATGTTAATAATGGAGTCATGGGTAGTTTTTCCAATGTTTTTCACTTTTACTCAATAAACTCCAAAGTTGGATTATACTTTTCTAAAAATGTATCCCACAGTATAGTCATACATAATATCTGAAAGACATTAGAATCTGGAATTTAGAGGACGATATGTGCACAGCTGCGTATTTCTTGGAATATTATGTCATAACAGTAATGCTAAAGAGGTCCATCTCCCACAAGATACCCAGGAGAGCTGGTCGTCACAAAACATAAAAAAGCAACTCACTCCTAATCCATGCCATACAATGTCAAGCATTCGGAGTTTAAGAGCAAAATCTGGTTTGGACTTGGTATAATAATAAACAGGAACCTGGCTAGTTGTGGTCTATAATCCTAAATTTGCTGAAAAACAACAGTGCCACCTGCTGACATTAGAGATCAAGTGCCAAGTGCTCTGAAAGCCAACAGCTTTGAAAAGGAACCACACAGGGCACTATCTAGATACACAGGATAAAAACACAGATAACACAGTGTCTGCCCACAGAGGAAATGTCTTAGTGGGTGGGAGAGCTGAACTGACTTAGTAGTAACTAAGTAACTATTCACATCTTCCTCCCCAAAGATAAAGTTTGAAAAACAAAGACTCAGTTATTATGTGAAACATAAATAGATTGCTGTTGATGGATTAACCAGAAACATGTAGCCACAGTAAGTATATTCACATCTCCACTTAGCCATACTACAAAAACAGACATGTAAAACCAATCAAGTGTTAAAACATTCAAGAGTGGAGTCAAAAGAATTCACCAACTATGAGATTGTGCTGTTTTTTTTTATTGTGTTTTCAATGGAGAAATACATCATCTGTTTACAAAATAGCTCTTGAAAAATACAAGGAGTACAGATACTATAAAACAAAGCAAACTTCAGTCATGAGACACTACGTACATCATGCGAAAGCAACAGTCTGATCTCCAAGTTATGAAAACTAGAATTAAAAAGTCACTACACAGAAAAGGTCCAAGTTTCTGGCCTGGCAAAACTTGGATGCAGTTACATGAAACGCTTAATAAACTGAATTTTTTTTCTCCCCAATGTGTAAACAAAATGACAAGACTAAATCTGTGCCTGGCAATGTCAATCTAACTTTGAAGCTACACAAACACAGACACCTTTACAGTTCGCTTGTTAGCTGACCGTCTTTTTTCTTAGGTGGTGAAAGGAAAGGAAAGGTGACTGTGCAGAGCAAAGATGTGGGAAGTAGAAATATCGCATACTAGACATTATAAAGTCATGGTGAAAAGAAAGCCTCAATTAATGCATAGCCTAAGGGGGAAAGGACTACACTCCAACTTTGGAAAATTAATTTAGAAGGGTAGGGGAAGAGATTAAGCAATTGCAGGTGAACATGGAAAATGCACATGTAAGAGAATGGAGCACAATGGAGGATTCACAAAACATGCTCATCAGAAAACTCTGATAGGTTTGCTTCATCCAGGTTTGTCTATATCTGGCATCCCTCATACTTCATAAAGATGGATCAGAATTCTGCTGTTTAATTAAGATAAATTATTTTTTTAAGTTACTAATCTGGTAGAACAAAACAAACTAAAAAGGAGTAGAGAGCTAACTAGATGTCAAGTGCTTGCTAGAAATGATGCTTAGAATGTTTTTGTACGTGAAGTTTACCGACAAATTTTGATAAACCAGTTAAAAATGAAAATTGGTTTAAAAATCTTAGAGAAAATGTTTTTTACTCATGTTTAAAATGGAAAATAAATTTCTGTAAGACAGGAATAGTAGTTCTATGGAGTGTACAAAATTCCTCTTTAGAGCTCAAATGGCCATTCAAGATATACCATGTTTGATGGACATTACTTTCAGTCATCCTACAAGATTCAACCAAGGGATCACAATTTCGTGTTCTGTGCCATGTAGCAACAGGACATCTGTTTCACATCATGGCTTAAGAAAATACTGGCATTTTGGTTTTTGTGAAGTAAGTCCTACCTTGTGCATACCAAAAAAAAAAAAAAAAAAAGTAAAACAAAAGGAAGGAGGGACAGGCTCAAAAACTTATTTGTTTTGAAGATAACACATTGAAGTCAAAAGAATATGGAGCTTCAGTAAACTGAAAAAATGTATTTGCTTCCAGGAAAAAATATATATATTTGCTGATTTATCGCTGATTTGTATGCACTATAAAAACGACTCTATAAATAAAACCATATCATTTCTGAATCATAACCCCATTAAAACCAAGTATTTCCAGGTTGTTCTTTTAATGTCAAATGTGTCCCCTAGAATTGGCATTTCAGTTGAAGGGTTACAGCTACCTCATTGTGACTGAATTAGATGTATTCTGTCCCTTCTTGGAGGTGTAATAGGACACCACTGTACAGTAAGGTCCAATTTGAAGACTAATTGTAAAGAAAATTCTTTGGGAAAAAAATTAAAATCCATCAAGCTGAAAATCTAAAATTAGTCCTACTTTCTAATAAAAAATACATAAAAGTGCATCATTAGAATAAGGAACTCTTATGCCAGTTTGTATTGCAAATTTTCCAAATAATGCATCAAACATATACCCAATACAGATGTCAACTATGGATACAAATATAGCTTGAGGTGTTTTTTTTTTCTTTTTTAAAGGCAGTAAATTTTCTTGAAATAGTGATGCAACTGTTGCTAACACAATAATAATAGTACTCCTGGCTTCACATACTAACCTGGACTTCCGATCAAGTGCTGATTAGCCCAGTAAGGGAGGTCACCAAAAAACTAAATCCACTGTCAGCCATGTCTAGTCTTGCTTGCACCTTCCATTCTCCTTGTTTAGCATTGAAGACAACAGGTTGAGAGCTGGCAGATACTGTTTATGGACCCCTGAGGTTGTTTTACCGATTCAGTCTCAGTTTTATTGAATTCTTGATAACAGGAATAGGATTTGCAGGGAGAGCAGGGATATCAGAAAGGTCTGTACTGGATGTTTTCTGAGAATGAAAGTAAAGAGCATATCAGTATTCAAAGCTCTGCAATTTAACAGTGAGATACATTCTACCTGCTAAGAAATCATGGCCCATATAATAAGGAAGGAATTTAAAATTTAGAGAAAAATATTCAGAAATGTCAAGATGGAATGAATACAATTAACTATCACTTATCACATTTGCATACTTGGACAAATTTTCAATTAGGTACAAATACATTTTAATACTTTTACAATCTTATAGAAAACATCTAAGGATTTCAAATATATCTCTTAAACACATTTCTTGGTCTAACACCTATCTGCAATATAACTATACATTGAGGTAATGTTAAACCTTATTTACTTATTACAACGTAACAGCTGTAACATTAAGTGGTATTGGAGCACCCCCGTGTGGGAGAAAACTTAACTTCACTCTAAACACAAAAGCAGCCAGCAGTTTTCACCTCAGCACATGCTTATTTTCTGACACCAAAAAATATAAAATTAACTCTGTACAATTAAAAAGCAACTTAATTATCTCAAATTTTAGGGAAGCTTTTCTTATTGCAGTAACTGGATTAAACCACAGGGCTTATTTGACATCCAAAAATACCAAGATGAATTGTAGAACATTATATAAAAAATTCCAAACATACACAAATGTATTCCCATGTATTCATTACCAGGGTCATCAACTGTCAAAGCCCATATATATTCCTGAATTATTCTTAGGCAAATCTCAGAGATCCTATCATTCATCTGGATAAAGATTTACCTCAAGGGCTGGGAATATGGCCTAGTGGTAAAGTGCTAGTCTCGTATACATGAAGCACTGGTTCGATTCCTCAGCACCACATATATAAGAAAAGCCAACAGTGGCGCTATGGCTCAAGTGGTAGAGTGCTAGCCTTGAGCAAAAAGGAAGCAAGGGACAGTGCTCAGGCCTTGAGTTCAAGCCCAGGACTGGGAAAAAAAAAAAAGATTTACCTCAAAACAGATTCACTGTTGGGCTGGGAATATGGCCTAGTGGCAAGAGTGCTTGCCTCCTATACATGAGGCCCTGGGTTCGATTCCTCAGCACCACATATACAGAAAATGGCCAGAAGTGGCGCTGTGGCCCAAGTGGCAGAGTGCTAGCCTTGAGCAAAAAAGAAGCCAGGGACAGTACTCAGGCCCCGAGTTCAAGGCCCAGGACTGGCCAAAAAAAACAGAACAAAAAAACCCCCCCCAGATTCACTGTTGGACATTATCTCCTCCCAGAAGTAAATATATCCCTTAATATTGTAAAACAAAATCAGCAATAATTAATTCTGTAAATAGGTGTTTTTTTTCTCACTGGTTTTACATATTTATTCTAATTATTTAAAGCAAAGAAACTTCTAACTGGCTCACTATTGTAATCCTAGCTACTCAGGAGGCTGAGGTCAGAAGACCCAGGTTTAAAGCTACTCTGAGGCAAGTCGATGAAATTCCATTTCCAATTAATCAGCAGAACATTGGACCATGCCAACTGAGCAAGCATGGGAACAGCATGACAGCATGGGGAGGGGAGAGAGAAGAGGAGAGGTGATTTCCCCATAAAAACACTTGAAATGACAAGTACCAAGTACCTCCTTAGAACACTTTATGCGGCAGCAAACCAAAAGACACAGGATAGTTTCAATTTGAAGTCTGCCCACATATCCAAATGAAGCACATTTCTAAATGTTAACCTAGTTACCTCCTACATATTTTATTGTATAAAGACTAGGAAAGTAAAAAACATTCTAAGCATAAATAATTAAGCATAATATTTATACAGCTTTACAGACTAAGGTCATTACCGTCCAACAGAGCATATTTAAATGAACACATAACAACTTTGATCCACAAGGAAAAATCATGGTCTAAGTATAGCAATGGCAGTATTTTCAGCTATCCTAGAGATTAACTGATTTGGTATCTACTTAAAATATTCATGACTTTGATGTATACTTGGGAGGTTCAGTCAATTTGAAAAGATTGAGAAAAATACAATTCTTTCACAACAAAATAATAGTTTCTAAATCAATGCAAAATGATATTTACTACACTCAAGGAACTATCAGTAAAAGCAGAACTAGCACAGACTTAATAATGCTAATGAAACATAAAATATATACTAGGTAACCAATGAAAATAAGTGCTGAAACAAATACATTTTAAAAATAATAAACGAGAGGGCTGGGGATATGGCCTAGTGGCATGAGTGCTTGCCTCGTATACTTGAGGCCCTGGGTTCAATTCCCCAGCACCACATATACAGAAAATGGCCAGAAGTGGCGCTGTGGCTCAAGTGGCAGAGTGCTAGCCTTGAGCAAAAAGAAGCCAGGGACAGTGCTCAGGCCCTGAGTTCAAGCCCAGGACTGGCCAAAAAAAAAAAAAATAAATAATAATAATAATAATAAACGAGAAAAGCTAAGGCAGGAGGATAAGAATTTCAAGGACAGTCTCGGCTACCTACTAAGACCTTGTCTCATAGAACTAATTTACACTAACATAACCATAAAAATAAAAAGACTGGACTAGCCTTGTATACAAAAAGGCTAAGAATTCATCTTTTTCTTTTGATTTAAAATTTCATTAGTTAATCTATCAGTGAAATACCTATATAAACTGAGGGCATATGATTGGTGAGGATATAAATGACTTACAGAACATAAGGGGTCAATTACAGTGGGGTTTGGTTTTTTGTTTTGTTTTTGTCTTTGAGGGGTCTGTGTTGCCCAGGCTGGTCATCTCACTTCAGCCTCCTGAGTACCTGGGTCTACAGATGTGCAGACCAAGCTAGTGATAACACATCAAACATTTTATTCTATCAAATGTAGTGCTATGTCTTTAATCTACAATAAATACATATCTAGATTTTTTCACAAAGATAATCTTAACAGTCGAATAAGAATGCTTGTTTTAATTCCATATACAATGCTAATCTTAAAAGCATAAACAAAACTCTCCTGGCTTGTTACATGTAGTACCTGAGAGGCCAGCAGAGAAGCTGCTGTCTGAATAGCTTCTGGTTGAGTTGTACTTGTCTCTGTATCAAGTTGTTCCTGTGAGACAAAGAGGGTGGGAGGAGGGAAGAGAGACTTAAAAAAGGATAAAATAACATAACTGGGTTTGGTAGCTAATAAAGACGACAAACCGGAAGACAGGAGGGATCAGGAGAGAGAGATGTAACTACATTACAAAAGCACTTCTTGTTACAGGTTATTTCCCCATTTCAGCTATTCATAAATTTCTACTTGCTTCCTTAAATTTTGCAAGGCATGGTCAAAAATATATGTATCATTCCAAGTAGCTCTAACTTGGACATGTTAAGGAAATATTAAAGACATGCATAGACACACTGCTGCCCAGACAACAATATTCAAAATAAATCCAAGGAACTCTTAGCTATATGAGTGACTGCGTTCAATATTGTTAAATGCAGAAGTATAAATATTGCCCATAATCAAAAGTAGAAAATAATCTCCAGATAATTTCTCCTTCCTTGTGCTCGCTAATAATCAGTGTGCTGAATTTACTCTAAGTATATTTTTAGAAAACCACTAAAACTACATGGGCCTACTGTTGTGAATCTTTAGAAAGTAGTGAGCAAAAAAAAAAGAAAGAAAACACACATACCTATGCATGCACAAATGAAAATAAACATACAAAAACTTGAATTTTTAAAAAAAACATGTAAGCAAACACAAAATACTGGTTTTCTTCTCATAAAAGTGAAGACTAAACAAGATCGAAGGATGGGAATACAGCCTTTTCTGGGAAGCAAGTTGGCAGCATATCAAGTTTTACATTAAGCATACTATTTGCCTTATAAAGCCTTCTTTTATTTATTCTAAATAAGCATGAATACACGGCAGGTATTTTGCTATAGTCAACACTCTAACAGGAAATACAACTCTATTTTTATGAAAGCAATTATGAAAAATAGAGGACTTATTCAATATGATAATAATCTTCTTTGTACCAATTAGTAGTAACTCTGTAGATTATGTTAAGACATAATGTGTTTTCTGAGTTTCCAAGTGGATTAAAATTAGAAAGCAAAATGCAGTGGTATATATGTACAAAAGAGAGAATACTTAAAAATCCAGAAAGATACCAAAAGAATATTTGTTAAAATATTCATGATGAAGATTTCTTTCATTTGAAAGGCAAAACTTTCTAATACTTCTACAACAAAGGGAAATGAAGCTAAAAGCCTTTAGCATATTGTAACTCAGGAACATATGACATGCCAAGTCTTTCAGAGTTTGAACAAAACCAATCTCTTCCAACTCATCAGCTTTATTCAAGCTCCATGCAGCCCAGATTTAGCCAAAAATGAATTCTCCTATCCCAACATAGAGATGACCTTTTCTTATTGATCACTATCCAGAGTCCTATGCATCCTTCAAAGACACATCAAATGCTACTTTTCTTCCACAAAGACTTATGCCATTTCTACTGTCAAAAATACCTTTCACTATTTTGTTCCTTAAACTTTGAATTAATTTGGTTTTGTTTATAGTAAAATATGATATATCTATCATCTCTATCATCTATCTCTCTACTTAATTACAAGCAAAAATATGGACCAAATGTCACTCACTACTATATTCCCTTCAGCATTAGGCACTAACATTAAAAAGCAATACATAATTCTCTAAAAACAGTAATAGAAAAAAATCGAAACTGTGTAGCACAAAATATAATACAATATTCTACAGACATTTCTAATCCATCTCTGTATTCTTAATTGTGTATGTACTTCTAAGGGCTAAATTGGTATACCTTTGTTTCTGTTTTATCATGTCCACTCAAAGCAGGACAGTTAGCATCTTCACTTGTTTCATCCTGTTTTTAAAAAAAGAAGCTTTATTCTCCAAAATGAAAAATTTAGATTATTTGCCAATCAATGCTTTAAATTAGAAAAAATTTTCAAAACTATAAAATAAGATCAAGTATAGCCTTAAAACAGATTAAAGGTTCCCCTTTTAAAAAGCTTTTTGAGATTAATTTAATTTGGCTTCTATTAGCACCACAATTTTTTTTAAAAGCATGAGAAAAATTGTTACTGCAGATCATGATCAGCTAAAGTATATTCCCCAAACCACCAAGTTTATGAAATATTTTTTGTGAAGTAAAGGAAAGAATACCCTAAACAAAAGGTACTACCTGAGATATTACTATCCTGTAGAAGACATATCCAGTTTATGAAATGCTGTTAATTACCATTTAACTTTCTCAATCATATCTAACAACTGAGACCACAAGCATGTATGTATGCCCATGCGTATGTACAAAGGAGCACCCCCCCCCCACACACACACCTTTCATGCCAAAACCCATTAACGTTCTAAAGAATGCAAACCTGAGATATGCTCTCCCTTTGGGACTCAAAAGCTACCCTGATACTTTTCTCAGCTTTATTTACAGAATTGAAATAAAATTCAATTTTAAATCATAGTTTAAAAAACTGAAGTCACAGAAAACTTACAATGTTAGAAAAGATTTACTTTAATTATAACAAGGACATTATCTGCATTCCAAAAACTAGTTAAAATTGTAACACGATTGTGTAGATCTAAATACTAACTAGCTACGTGACATTATGGAATTACTAATACTGGTGTGATAAATATACTGGGGCCATATGTTTTAAGAAGACCTTTTGTATATACACACTGAAATATTTATGGTTGAAATCATAAGTCTGGCATTTATTTAAAACAATGGAGAAGGTAGGGAAAGGGTAGATGAAACAAGGCTGGTCATGAATTAAATGCTGAACCTAGGTAATATGAATATGATAGTTCACTGTAGTTTTGTCTTAATCTTCTGCAGAAAAAGTTTTAAATATATACCCTAGTTTAGTAATACAATCTATGAGACAGAGCAAATCATTTTTACTTTTAGGATATGATGTACATTAAGCTTAATTAAAATTCTCCTGTTAAGCTGGGTGTTGATGGCTCAGGCCTGTAATCCTAGATACCCCACAGAGGCTAGAGGATTGTGGTTCAAAACTAGCTCAGGCAGGAAAGTCCAAGAGACTCTTATCTCTAATTAACCACCAAAAAGCCAGTGGTGGAACTGTGGCTCAAGTGGTAGAACACTAGCCTTAAGCACAAAGGCTCAGGGACAGAACCCCAGGCCATGTAAGTTTTGGCCCCAGGACCACCACACACACACACACACACACACACACATACACACACACACAAAAAAAACCCTAATGAAAAATTCTCTGGTCTAGGTCTAGGTCAGAACTCAGGATCACTCTGAGTGCTAGGATTACAGATGTGGACTGCTAACACCTGCTAACACTTATTATCAGTACGTATAAACAGAAAAGTAAAAGATCAACTTTTAAGGGGGGTTAAAAATAAAGAGTATCCCAGCTGAAATAAACTCTGAATCTCCTATCATGAAATTCAGGTCTTGGTTCTACTCCTGCCTCTGAGTAAAATTAGCTCTATATTTGGAAAAGCCAATGAGCCTCAAGTTCCTTTGTTGGGAAATGGCAATAGCTTACAAGATAAATTAATACCCTTTCTCTACCTAAAAGTTCTGCTTGTGTTAATTCCAAGGAAATGAAATAAGCAAAACTCAAAGAAAATACATAGAACAAAAAATTTGCAAGAAAAACCAGAAACCTATATTTAAAGGATTCTTAAAAGACACCAAATAATTTAACAGCCATCTTCTTTAGTTCCATGTTTCAACAAGAGAGTATTTTAAAAGAACCAGTGAGACAGTCTGATGATACTGATAAACACTTAATTTTGAAAGTAGGCTTTTTTTGTTGTTGTTGATGCTTTCTTTTAGATACATGACTTCTATGTTGTAATGAATAATGGACTCTGGATTTTACTTGTAAAGAATCCAAGCACAAAAGGAAATGGAAAGCTGACAGAATCAAGGGGAGAGATTGACAGTTCATTATACCTGAAGCTGTGTGATAGGCATATAGTGACTCTTCATTTTCATATGTATTTTTAATTTTTCATTTTTAAGTAAAAAAATGTCCTATTATGTCCGTAAGCTATACAAGACACAGGAACACTATTTTAGCTATATAAATAAAAACAAGATTAAAAACAATATGCTGATATACTTATTTAATTACTAAGAGCTCTCGGAGAGCCACTATGACAGTAAAGAAATCAAATGTAAGAAAATCAAATAAAGAAATCAAAACTGGAGTTAGGCTTACATATCTTTTAACTAAGTTAAAAAGAAATCTCAATTCTGAAATGTTCTGACAACTCAAAATAGTATCAACAGGCAGAATGTGTGATTTACACCAAAACCAGTACATTCTTAGGTACTGCAAAATGCTATCATGTGGTAGAGGAGCTTTTAATAACATTCTCAGTTCTCACTCCCAGAGGGTTCTGACTTAGGGTAACTGGAAGAAGCCTCAAAATCTTTACTAAATAAAATAATGAACATAGCTCTCTGGGGTGGGGCAGAAGAATCTTGAGTTTGAGGCCAGTCTAGGAAACACAATACAACTATGCCTCACAGAAAGAAAAACCTTGAAAAAATAGTTTAACTGAGAATCACTGCCCTGCTGGACTCTGGTGGCACACATCTGTAATTTCAGCTACCCAGCTTGGGATTTAAGAAAGTCTGCGAGGGCTGGGGATATAGCCTAGCGGCAAGAGTGCCTGCCTCGGATACACAAGGCCCTAGGTTCGATTCCCCAGCACCACATATACAGAAAACGGCCAGAAGCGGCGCTGTGGCTCAAGTGGCAGAGTGCTAGCCTTGAGCGGGAAGAAGCCAGGGACAGTGCTCAGGCCCTGAGTCCAAGGCCCAGGACTGGCAAAAAAAAAAAAAAAAAAAAAAAAGAAAGAAAGTCTGCGAGATTTTCATTTCCAATTAACCACCAGAAAAGTGGGAAGTGGAGCTATGGCTCAAAGTGGTAGAGTGCTACCCTTGAGTACAAAGAGGCTTAGGGACAGTGCCCAGACACCCTGAGTTCAAGCCCAGGAACAGAAAAACAAAAGCAAACAAAATAAAAACCAAAATCATTGTTGAATGAGATAATTAACTATAACAGATAGGTTTCCTGGAACCCATCTTGTAAGACATACTGTATGCATTATTATTCATTCTCATTTAGCACCAAAGTGTCAAAATCCATCGTTATTAATTTTCAGTTAATTATGGCTATTTCCAAAGTCAATATAAAACAAAAACATTTGAATAGGCTCAAATCAATTAATTTATTTTTCGCAATTACTGACCAAAACGGTGAACTCCAGGAAAAATCTAGTCTCTCATTCTTTTGGAAGTTCCTAAATAATCAACTCTCGAACAAAAACCATAATGAAATTGGTGATTTTTGAGTGGTCATATCTGGGGCAACAGTGAGCATCTCACTAATATATAAACTACATGAAAATAAGTAACTGGAGAGATGAAATTGTTTAACAAGACTACTTTCTAAGACTGATACCTAAGGCCTCGAGGTGTTGCTCAATGGTGATCACTTCCCTACCATATCAAACACCCTCACTCTGATTCCCAAGCACAAATAAACAGAAAGTCTTTTAAAATCAATACGTACTTTTCATGGTTTTTCCTAAAATTATTTCAGATTGTGTTGATGTAAGCCAGCTACTATAAAAAGTCAAGGTTTGAGGAACTACATAGTCTAATCTGCCTTTGCAACTTTGTTCAATCATTCAACACACACACAAAACACCTGAGTGCTAGAGGCATAGCTCAGTTGTAGTAGAGTGTGCTTAGCATGTTTAAACCCCTGAGTTGGACCCCCAGTAACCCATGTTATCCTGTAATACCGAGTACAGTACAAGAACTCCATCTGAATTATTAAAAAAAAATGTACCAAGGGGCCAAACAGTAAATAAAGGTTAACATTTAATGTACTAAAAAGACTACACATACTTAGAACACTAACATAGGAAAAGGGTGCAACTCAGTGACATAGCACTTCCTTCTTAGCATGTTAAGTGTCTGGGTTCCATCCCCAATTCAACAAAAAAGAAAATATAAAAAAAACTGACCTAAGAGGCCAGGCTTCTAGAAGAATATATTGTTATGAGTGGGAAATGAAAATAAAAGATAAAGGAAAATATAGATAAAAAGGGTACTGGACCACTCCAGACACCCATGCTATTTTCTACGGTTCCTCCTCAGTTTGGGCTGGCAGAAGGTTTTCTTCCACTGGATTTTAAAGCAGACAAGTTGGTCTTGCCATGCTAATGTATTTATATGTACACATGCATACCCACACCCACACCCACATACCTCTTCTAGTTTGGTTTTCTTGGGACTTTCTTCTTTGTGAGGTGAGGACGTTCTCTTGAATCCTACTATGGGATTAGATATTTTTGTTGCTGCATTTCCTGAAGGTCTAGGTGGTGGGTTTACCAGGCGTGTTGAGGAAACAACTCTGGAGACCGTAGGCTTTGGTGGTGGAGAAATGGCTGGTTGTGTGGCAGTTTGAGGAATGCTTTCACTCGATGTACCTAAACAGTAAATATATGCATGTCCCAAACAAAAAGACAAAAACAAAGAAAACAGAACAGTAAATATATAAACACACAAATATATACTAATTAAGATAAATTAGAAGTTTTTATCTGAATTTTATTCCATAAATAACCTTACAGATGCAAATAATAAAGGGAATTTTAAAACTGAGCTCAAATTACTTAACCTCATTTTTCAAAATTAAGCTTAAACCAATTATTTCTAAGAATTCAAAAGCCTGTCACACCAATCTCCTTACCCCCTGAGCTTTCACTGGAATTTACTTGTGGCACAGAAACTTCAGTAGCCTGTATGTTGGTCACAGATGCTGCCGTCACAGCTGGAGCAGGACTGTTTCTGCTAAAAATAACAACAATCACAAAATATAAAAGGAAACAGAAAAGTATAAACTAAAACTTAGTAACTATATTTTATACAGATTTAATTCTATAAAACATTCTATAAAATGCTGCCCAAAAGAACTTTCTGTAGTAACAAATATATGCTACTGTGTGCTATTAAATATTGTACACTTACATAAAGATGCAGCCATTTCTGTATTTGAAATATGGTTAATGAGGAAACTATGTAATTTCACATACTATTAAATTTAAAAAGGTCACATATGGTCAGTGACTACCAAGTTTCAAAAAAAAAGAAAAGAAAAAGAAGAAAAAAGAAATGGTCTGAGTAGTAGAGATAAATGTCTGCATACAATAATCTAAGGGTGCATGAATAAGCCCCAGAAGCTCATCCAGTTGCCCAGGGTAACGATATTTTCAAGTAACAAGAGGGTATTTTACTTTAGAAGTTATCTATATCTCTCAATCCTCTTCTCCAAAGTATCTCATCAGTTTTTGCATGTCCCTATCAGCAAATGACCTTGCTTCCTAGTTCAAACAAGCAAGGCCATCAGATAGGAATGATTTCAAATTTAGAGACATGCCTGCCTCTATCATTAACTTCTATACAATGAAATTATCATTCTACTCATCAATATAAAAAATTCCAATCCCAACTGGAACTGGGAGGGGTCAGTGAACAACTCTGTACATTTAATGTAAATCAAGCCAGAAAAAAATAATCCAATACTTTTCTATGTCCCAGGTCTCAGCATCTATGATCTCTGGAACTTACTATTCCTACAGGTCCAATCTCAACTTTTTGGTCTTAACTAATAGTTATATTAGCATTTAAAAAGCCTACTGTTTAAATGGGCCCAAGAGGATTTTTCTTTTTGTTTTCTAAAAACAAAAACTCCTTAAAGAAAAGTAAAAGCCCTTACTCTACCTAAGCTACTGTTCACTCACTAGAGGATGAATAATGAAGCCCTGAAACGTGAGCTCCACTTGGAGGACCGGGCATTCACATGGAACCACAGAGAGTGGTCAGCTTTACAGCTGGGGAACACCTGGGTACACATCAAAGTAAATGGAGTCAAGAAAGAATGTGATACCAGTCAGCAAAACTATGGAGATAGGAGAAAGCACTAAAAGACAAACACACAATGAATAGTTTTGAAAGAAACAAAATCTCACAGTTAAATTTGGAAAATATTACCAAGTGTGTGTATATGTATTTGTACTAATTCCAAGTATGCTAAATCCCCAAATTCTTATTTAAAATGTTTGCTTCTTCACCTGTCCCATCCATACTAAAATAAAAGCATGTTAGTTTAGTACTCTACAAATTGGGAACTTTTACAATAACAAAGTTATTACACAGCACATTCAGCAGGTCAGGCCTAATGTCTTCAGATTACAAATGATCAGTTTAGAAACACATAGGAAGTGGTTAAATTGGAGATGAAAGTTTCAGGGGGACTTTTCTGCCTGGGCTTGGCTTCAAACTTCGAATCCTCTCTGATCTCAGCCTCCTGAGTAGGTAGGATTACAGGCATGAGCCACTGGCACCTGGCTTCTAAATGGGGTGTTTTTTTTCTTTTTGGCCAGTCCAGGAGCTTAAATTCAGGGCCTGGGTGGTCCCTGAGCTTCTTTTGCCCAAGGCTAGCACTGGACCTCTTGAGCTACAGCGCCCACTTCCTGAAACTGTTTTTTAAAACACTTGAATATGATTGAGTGCTGGTGGCTCAATCCTGCGAGCCTATCAGGAGGCTGCTGAGATCTGATAATCACTGTACAAAGTCAGCCCAGGCAGAAAAGTTCATGAGACTCTTGTCTCCAATTAACCACCAGAAAACTGGAAGTGGTGCTGTATCTCCAACTGGTTTGGTAGAGCACTATCCTTGACAAAAAGAGCACACGGACAGCACCCATGCCAACCAAAAAGGCCCTGAAAACTAAAATATGTAAGACTTCTAAATGAATAGAAATTTTGAGCATGTTCTTCAAGGGGCTCAAGTTGAAGCATAATCATCATAGTTGAAAACACTATAACTCTAGGAGTATGGCAGTAAGGAAAAATGCTACATAGCTGTATTATGAAGACATGGAACTTATATAGAAATAAAGCTTTACTGGGCTATGGGCATAGTTCAGGGTTAAGAGTGCTTGTCTTTATACTTTATAAAATATATCCCTTGGGTTCAACCCCTAGTTAGTACCAGCAAATCACATACATATGACTTTATGTTTTAATTTTTATAGGTCTAGTCATGTATTTTTCTCTTTCTGGGAAGCAACAGTAGGGTCATGAACTCAGAGTCTCATACTTGGTAGGCAACAGTTTTACCACCTGAGACATATCTGCAGTCCTCTTTGCTTTAGCTTATTAGGTAATCATTAATGATTTTATAGACAAGTTCCCCAATATGATAATAAGCAGTTGAAGGCAGAAAAGACCTTTTGTCTCTTCTCCTCCATCATCCCAAACAGTTCACTCTATCACTACAAGGATGAAGACACTAATATTCATCATTCATAAGTAAAGAGTTATCAGTCCCTAAAAATGAAATTCAAGCATATACACTAGGAAAAGTAAATTTACTGACTCAAAAATTAAGAATTAGGGGCTGGGGATATGGCCTAGTGGCCCTGGGTTCAATTCCCCAGCACCAAACATACAGAAAACGGCCAGAAGTGGCGCTGTGGCTCAAGTGGCAGAGTACTAGCCTTGAGCAAAAAGAAGTCAGGGACAGTGCTCAGGCCCTGAGTCCAAGCCCCAGGGCTGGCAAAAAAAAAAAAAAAAAAAAGAACTAGAGTTTACATGAGTGGAAGGGGTAGCTGTGGAGTGCAAGTATAATGAAGAAGGTATGATCAAAGCACATTTTATGCATCTAGGAAAATCTTACAATGAAGCTTATTATTTTGTATAATTAATTTATGCTATTAAGAATTTTAAAATAGGGGCTGGGGATATAGCCTAGTGGCAAGAGTGCCTGCCTCGGATACACGAGGCCCTAGGTTTGATTCCCCAGCACCACATATACAGAAAATGGCCAGAAGCGGCACTGTGGCTCAAGTGCTAGCCTTGAGCGGGAAGAAGCCAGGGACAGTGCTCAGGCCCTGAGTCCAAGGCCCAGGACTGGCCAAAAAAAAAAAAGAATTTTAAAATACCAAGAGGTGGAATAAACAGGGTAAACAAATGACATTTATGGTCATGAGAGTAGCCTGCTTCAGATTCTCTGCTTACCCCTGAGAGCTGCCAGAACTGTTCAATGGACTGGTCTTCATAGCACTAGTAGGTGAAGGCACAGACATGCTGTTATCACTGTCCATAGACAAATCAAGGCTGCTGTCATTCAGAGCTGCTAACTTGACTCCTTCTGTTGAATGCTGCAATCAAACCAGTATTTAATTAAATGATTTTATCAACCAAATATTTGAACTACAAAAAATCCTTAACTTACATAAGACTGTTACTAAAAAGCACAAATCAGTATGTTTATAGAAACCCCAAGTGCCACAGTTCAGTATAAAGGCAAAGACTTGGGAATCATGTGCTTCTTGACTTAACTACAGTCCCTAAGTGAAAGAAAAAAAAAGAGAGAAACATTACATGAGCATCAACACTCACTGTAAGACAACACAAACTGAAAACCACTGTAATGTGAAAACACATGACTCAAACAACTATAAACACACATATACAAAGGAGAAACTCTTGATTCAACATGACATGTTAGTGTTAACAATGCTGACTTCTTATAAGTGGGATTAGAAGTGATTTTTTTAAAATCATCCATCTTCACCTGTAATCCTAGCTACTCAGGACGCTGAGCTCTTAGGATAGAGGTTCTAAGCCAGCCCAGGCAGAAAAGTACCCATGAAACTCCTCTCTAATTAAACACTCAAAAGCCGGAAGTGGAGCTGCTGCTCAAAGTGGTAGAGCACTAGCCTTGAGCAAGACCTCTCAGGGAGAGCACTCAGGCCCTAAATTCAAGCCCTACAACCAACCAAACCAAAAAAAGAAAAGTCACCCTCCAGAGTGACAGGGTAACAGAGGCATTATCACACCTAGTACTATACTATCTATAGCTTCTAAAGTATCCCACAGTAAATATAAGGAATTACACAATTTCAAAGAATTATCAAGTATAACTTATTGTCATTCATTTCTATTTTATCAACAAATAAGCCTCTCAATAAAAGATTTAGTTTTGTATATCCAATTTAGATTTCAAAATGGTATATTTGGTAGTGAGTCTTACCCTGTGAAAAACAAAAGCAGAAAAATTTTTTGATACCCACACATAGAACTTAATAATGGTTCTGTGATTATTTAAAGTCAAAGGACAAAGCCAAAACAGGTAAGGCTTTCCAGGAAACACCTTGACTCCAAAAGAAAACAAAATCACCATGAATATTTTCATGGTGTTAAAGTTGATTGGTAAGTAGCACAATATTAATTATTGCTGCCAAATGCTATTAGTGCCAATTCCCTTAGCTTCATTGTTTTCCCAGAACATTTAACCTCAGTATTTACTTCTCTACAGAAACTTTTCGTTTGGGTTTGTTTGCCTGCTTTTTGTACTGTGGATCAAACTCAGGTCCTCAAATGTTCATAAACTTTCTACCACTGAATTACACCCCTCCCCCAACCCAACCTTACATTTTATGCTAATACCTTACATTATTGACAAAGACCCACTCCAAATATATATATGGATGTGGTCTGGCATTCAGTTGTTCCAAAAGACAAGATATTTTAATTGTTTGTTTTGGTTTTTTTTTTTAATTGTGGTAGTACTGGGGTTTGAACTCAGAGCTTGAAGTGCATACCACTTGGGCCATGGTCTCAGAAACTTACCTCTAAAAAGAACTCTAATGAAATTAATCAAAATAGATCAAATGGCAGGAATGGTGGCACAAACCTGTCATCCCAACTCTCAGTAGGATCACCAGCCCCCAGACCAGCCTGGCCTACACAGAGAGATTGAGACTCAAAAAAAACCAAGTCCAGAAAGAAGAAAAAAAGGGCCAAATAGAAAGATGAGAATTTGCAAGAGACTGGGAGTTACTATTTAGTTGTAAAATAAAAGCATCTAATGTAAGAAATGGGTAAATTTATTATCCAAAATATCACTAACCTTATTCTTTATCAGAAATTAAGAAGGATTTGTTCAGTAAGTAATTACATTTAATTATTATATTGAATTCTATACAGTGACCAGCCTGGCCAGATGACCTCTCTGAGGTCACTACTAGGAATCATTTCCAAATAATTTTCTGCCAAATTTTCTAATAAAAAATAAACCAAAAAAAAATACTAGGAAACAAGTGCATGTATATTTCAATCCAACATCTATGACTTTGACTAAGTTTCTTAAACTTGCTTCTTCTATAAAAGATAATAATATCTACATGCTGGCTAGAACATTAACCACAAAAGACAACCTGACAAGTGCTTTATAAACTAGCTGAACAGAAGCTACATGCAAATGTTCGTGCATTTGGAGTCCCAGACACTTGTTACTACTTGAATAAAAATAAATTATGCGAAACAGAATATCATAGCTATACAAAGAAACAGCCACTAAAACGATAACTTAGGTAGATGGTGATAATACAGGTAAGCACAAAACAAGGTACGTCAAAAAATGGTGTCACTGGAAACCTTTAAAAGAAATTATTATCTGGAGGGTTTGAGTGGGATTCTGAAAGGTGGGGGAGAATAATGGAAGAGGTGACATTGACCCAGATTTATTATACTTAAACTATGATTTGTAATGTTGAAACTTTATACAACTACTTGAATAATAAAAGTAAAAAGGCAAAATTAATAAACAGTTTTAAAAAGTATGATTACATAGTAAAGTATATAAACTATTTAAACCAATTATAATAAAATGAAATTAGTTTCATAAACATGTATTTGAACACTAAAATCCTAATCACAAATAACTATTATTAGCATTTAAAAACAGAAATGGCTAAGTGTTAAATAATGTTTCAGATCACTTCTGAAAATAAAATACGTATGTACTTTTATACAGAGCAAGTTTCTGTTTTAAGCAATTGCTTTAACAGATAGATACATAAGATATTATTAGCTCTGGGTATGAATGGCTCCTGCTTAGCATATGCAAAATGAGGCTGTAAGTTTAACAGTCAACATGGTCAAAAGAAAATATCTAAGTTCCTAATGTTTTTCATTTAAATGATTGGAGTGGTAGCATACACCTGGAATCCTAGCACTCGGAATGCTGAAAACAGGAGGATCATAAACTCAAGGTCTGCGGGCTTCACTGCAATAACTATTTCAGGTTTTTTTTTTTAAAGTCATTTTAGATATTCACCACTCCCCAAATATCACCACACCCATCCTTAAGCCTAACTGATGGTAATGCTTCACAGTATCAGAAGCCAATGTAAGCATTTCCTGTGTGTTAGGCAGTATTTAACATGTAGTGACTTATTTACGCAAATAAAAATATCATGCCTAGCTTATCAATGAGAGCAGTGAATAGAAAGTTTTGCTAGGTAAGTTGTGTAAGTGTTAAGAGATAGGAAGGAGCAGAACCTGAATCTACATGCCAGAATTCTCATGTTTAACTTCAATGCCATCATTTACTGTGTTTTGAGAAACAAAACATCATAAAAGCTCATTCTTATATTAAATTAATTCCTAATTTCCCAACCCCAGGCCTAGATAATTATCATCTCTGAATACAGTGACTATCACTGTAACATTTATCTTGTTTGATATTCTCCCCTAAACACACTGTGTTTAAACTTTTTATCAAGTATCAAATGATACATGGTTATCTGTATCCATTTTCCTAATATATGCAGCTCTACTACATTACTTCCACTGTGTACTGCATGGAACAGCTATCTATTTTTGAAATCACTTAAGCTTGTTACCTATTTACTAAAATCACAATATGCCCTCTGTGAGTCTAAAGAAGGTAAAAATATCTCTTAAGCAATAAAGCATACCAAAACATTTGACCCCTTTATAATCAGTAATTTTTCATTTTCTTTTTCCAGGAGGAGACTATCAACTCTCCTAATATAGCCCAGGATGGCCTTGAACTCACAATCCTGCATTAGCCTCTTCAGTGCTGGTGCTAGGATTACGGACACACAACAACTTGCCAGGCATATCTTTTACTTATAAAACTATATACATGACATTTCATACATACACAAATCTACTTAAATTTTCAATTTGCTCCATCCACATGCAACTAGACTATCTGGATTCTGTTTTAAGGAAAATAATTCAGACATGTGGATTTTTTTTGAGGGGGTAAGTCATGGGGCTTGAACTCTGGACCTAGGGGTTGTCCCTGAGCTTTTCAGCTCAAGGCTAGCACTCTACCACTTTGAGCCACAGTACCACTTCTGGTTTTCTGATCATTAATTGGAGATAAGAGACTCAAAGACTTTCCTATCTGGGCTGGCTTCGAACCACAATCCTCAGATCTCAGCCTTCTGAGTAGCTAGCTAGGATTACAGGCATGAGCCGCCAGTGCCTGGCTAACATGTAGCTTTGTTTCTTTTTTTTTTTTTTTTGGCCAGTCCTGGAGCTTGGGACTCAGGGCCTGAGCACTGTCCCTGGCTTCTTTTTGCTCAAGGCTAGCACTCTAACCTCTCAAGCAACAGCACCACTTCCGGCCTTTTCTGTTTATGTGGTGCTGAGAAATCAAACCCAGTGCCTTCATGTATGTGAGGCAAGCACTCTAACCACTAGGCCACATTCCCAGCCCCAGGATGTAGAATTTTTAATGGCTAAAAATGAAAGGCTCTTTTTTAAAGTAAGGGAATCCAGGTATTAACAAAATAAGGATATAAAGCATCACCAGTAACCTCTCTGAAGTCTGAGGCAAATATAAAAACAAAAATTAGATTAGAGCATGATTTTACATACTGAAACTTTTTCATAATAAACTTAACTATTGGCATTTATTTCCAATATGATCTATTAACTAAACCTAAATTCTGCAATATTGATAGGCTAGATGCATAAAACATTATGTTAGCAATGCTGTTTTAAATACTTTCTAAATTTACCTTTTTCTTTTTCTGCAGCACATGATTAGGTAGTAGCTGATGGAGTTGCTTTCTTTTTACATGCATTGCAGCAATTTTCATATCCACCTCAAACATCTTGCTGTTTATTGCTTGCCTATAAACTACACAATTAGAAATTGTTACCAAAAAATACAAACATTTTAAGTAAGGCAGATTTAAACTCAGAAAAGAGTATTCCAACTAAGGAGTTCTTTAAAAAAAAACAACAACAACAATTTGCTTTACCTATAAAATTACCAGGTCAAATAATTGCAGCCATGGTACTCACTAAATACTATGTTGGAAATGAACTACACAACTTGTAGGTGGGAATGGGAGAGGGAAAATAGGAGAGAGTGAGTGAAGGTGTGTCACTGTCCAGAAACAAAGGTGTTCTTTACTTATCTAAGTCTAAAGCCTCTCTACCTCATCTTTACTAACAATTTTTTTAAGGGAAAAAAAAATCAGATCAAGGCCTATCCTTAACCTGGCATAATTCAGTGCTCTAAGTAGTAGTTTGGAAGAAAAGGACTTTTTTTTTTTTTTTTTTTTGGCCAGTCCTGGGCCTTGGACTCAGGGCCTGAGCACTGTCCCTGGCTTCTTCCCGCTCAAGGCTAGCACTCTGCCACTTGAGCCACAGCGCCGCTTCTGGCCGTTTTCTGTATATGTGGTGCTGGGGAATCGAACCTAGGGCCTCGTGTATCCGAGGCAGGCACTCTTGCCACTAGGCTATATCCCCAGCCCGGAAAAGGACTTTTTAACTCATGACTTTTTATGTTACCAGTATAATGTAAATTTGTACACCCGCTGTGTAACACATACAACACAATAAATATCTAACTTCTTAAAGTGTGCCTAAAGATACCTTTGTAAGAATAGAAATGATGGGCAAAAAAGTCTCACAGGACAATTACAGAATTAACATTGTAACACAGAGAATAGAAAAATAAAAAAATATAAAACATACTCTGGAGAAGTCCTATGCAGAAACTGAGTAGGAAGCACAATTGAAGGGCAGAAACTTTGTAAAATGAAAAGGTGAACACCAAGAATCAGATGTCCCGAACTTGAGTCTAGCTCTAGCGATAACGTATTAGGACAGCAAGCACAAGGTCCTTAGTTCAAATCCCAGTTATGACACACACACACACACACACACACACACACACACACACACACACACACACACGCACGCACACACACGGAAAAGGGGGGGAGGGGTAAGAGGGAGAGGCAAAGGAAAAGAGGGAGAGATGGAGAAAAAGGGAAAAGAGTGATAGAGATAAACCAAAAAAGACAAAGAGACAGACAGACAGATAGAACCTTATGGCCTTAGCAGGAGAATTTGCTTAACTTTTAAGGAACAAAAAAGCAAAAAGAGAACAGGAAAGTTGAATCGTATACTCCTCATCTGCGATTTTAAAAGTCCCAAACCTCCTGGAAGTGTTCCCTGTAACTGGCATTAAAACTCATCTAATGCCGGCCATCAATGGCTCACAACTGTAATCCTAGTGACCCAGAGGGCTGAGATCTGAGGATCATGGTTCAAAGCCAGCCCTGGGCAGAAAAAGTCCCCATGAGGCCTTTAACTCCAATTAACTACTCAAACACCAAAAGTGGCGCAGTAGCCTTGAGAAAAAGAGCTCAGGGAGAGTGCCCAGGTTCTAAATTTAAGCCACAACCCACAAAAACAAAACAAATAACAAAAATCTAATAACCCTGACTTTATTAGCGATTTTTCACCTTTTACTTCTACTATTATCAAGTGATCCCCTGAAAAATGTTGGATGACTAATAAATGCTGTTCCAAGTACGGTTTCTCTTAGTATTTCCTAATACTATTAGTGTGTGGCTCCAAAACCTATGTATAATACAGACTTTGAATTTTAAAAGGAGAAGACATCAGCGAAGGTAAGAAGACCCCCATGGTGGGTAGAAGCTTGCAAACTACCATGAGGACTTGCGTTTTTGTTCACAGTGCAATGGGTAAGCCTTCATGGGTTTTAAGCAGTGATAAGAACAACAGTTCAACAGACTAGTAATAGCTTGAACTACAAGCAAAACAGTAAATACCAAGAATCAATTTCTTTCAAAAGAAAACAAGTTTCATAATGGATTAATACTAAGTAGGGGAAAATAGCAATGATATGTTTCCATGGTTTCTAAATGGAAAAACCTAGAAGAGAAAGATTTGGGGTAAAAATTTGTATTATGAACATAAACATTTTATTAGAAAAGTACAAAGTATTTTGTTCAAATTTGCCAAAATACAGAGCTTACTTATTTCCTTTCTAAAATACTTTAAAAGATTTGGGCAGTTCTGATGATTCATTAGTACAACTTTTAGTAAGTAGTTCAACTTGCAATGTACAGGACTAATTTTCTATCAGGCACCTCAATTTGTCTGCTCATAATGAAACAAATTAAGTAGACACCACAATTTTTACTTCAGAAACATCATTTCTTGGGGTCTCATGAGTATCACCTGAAACATAGTAATTTAAAAAATCTGTAAGTTTCTTTTTTTTGGGGGGGGCAGTCATGGGGCTTGAACTCAAGAGCCTGGGCACTGTTCCTTGAGCTTCTTTTGCTCAAGGCTAGAACTCTACCATTTGAGCCACAGGATCACTTCTGGTTTTTTTCTGTGTATGTGGTGCTGGGGAATTGAACCCAGGGCTTCGTGCGTGCTAGGCAAGCACTTTACCACAAGGCCACACTATTGGCCCTGTAGGATTTTTTTTTTAAGTCACAGTAACTAAGTTATAGCCAACAATGTGAACAGTCCAACCTAGAGAAGAATCATACAGCATTTCCTACTTACTATCCTATTCTAAGGTAACAACCTATTTGGCCATCATTTGTATTCAATTTTACAAGAATGTAACTATCATGTATAACAAAATCATTGGGCTGGAGGTTGTCACGCAGTGACAGAGTACATGCTTGGCATGTCCAAAGCCCTGGGTTCAATCCCTAGAACCCAAAAAGGGGGTGGGGGGAAGCCGCGCGCCACGGGTGCAGCTCACCTACTGTTTCTTGGTGGGTTTACTTCCTAATTATTTTTCATGTTAATAGCAACAACAGTTGATGGTTATCATAATCATTACAGACAAAATTTATCCCAGTCACAATTCAAAATTCAAAGATGCAGCCCTGTTAGTGATTCTTACTCACAGATAAGGGCAGGGAATGTGGCTTAGCGGAAGAGTGTTTGCCTAGCATGCATGAAGCCCTGGGTTCAATTCCTCGGCACCGCATACACAGAAAAAGCCTGAAGTGGTGCTGTGGCAGAAGTGGTAGAGTGCTAGCCTTGAGCAAAAAGAAGTCAGGGACAGTGCCCGAGTCCAAGCCCCAGGACTGGCAAAAAACAAAACAACAACTTCTTACTTGCAGGTTAAAAAATCACTCTTTTGGGATTTTTTTTGAGGGGATGCGGGTCCTGGGGCTTGAACTCAGGGTCTAGACATGGTCTCTAAACTTCTTTTGCTCAACACTAGCTCTACCACTTGAGCCACAGTTCCTCTTTCAGCTTTTTAAATGGTTTATTGGAGATACAGTCTCACAGACTGTTCTGCCCAGGTTGACTTAGAACTGCAATCCTCAGATCTCAGTCTCCTGAGTGGCTGCTATAGGCATTAGTCACCAATGCCCCATTCATTTTTTTCCCCTGTTTGAATTTTTTTTTTTAAACAGTGTCTTACTATGTAAACCAGTCTGGCCAGAAACTAGCAATCCTTAGACTCCCTCAGATTCCCAAATAAATACCAGGATTGCAGACTTCTATCACTACTACTCCTGTTTACCTGGACTTCTGTTTCAAAGTATCATTGTACTTATCCCCAGAGGCTATGTTCCCAGTGCACTAGGGTATGTCTAAAACCCAAAGAATATTCACCCGTTTTTCCCTACACCTACACACTTAAGATCAAGCTTCATTTGATAATTATGCACAGTAGGACAACCAATAGTAAAATAATAGTTATAACAATACACCAGAATAAATGGTAACTATTGTCTCAAAATACAGTTTAGGATGATTTAAGATGCTATGTCTATGTGATGGCATAAAATAAGGTGAATGACAAGCATTCTGACATATTATTAGGCTACTATGAAAAGGTTATTTGAATACAAGTATAGCAAGACAGCAATTGTCTGATATATAAGGGGCTTGCTAAGTGACCAGCAGATGCATAACCCATACTGAGGATATGCTGCACACATGAATGATTTTAGTCTCCCAGACACAAACAGGACAGTACAAGGATACTCAACACAACTCACTCTCTCTGTCTCTCTCACATTCGAGTAGTACTAAGGGTTTAAACACAGCACCTTGTCCTTGGCTAGGTTGGCACATTCCTCCAACCCTCACAGCATGCAATTTCAAACTTGTGAATTACTTCTGGAACTTTTTTTTTTTTTTGGCCAGTCCTGGGGCTTGGACTCAGGGCCCTGGCTTCTTTTTGCTCAAGGCTAGCACTCTGCCACTTGAGCCACAGCACCACTTCTGGCCGTTTTCTGTATATGTGGTGCTGGGGAATTGAATCCAGGGTTTCATGTATATGAGGCAAGCACTCTTGCCACTAGGCCATATCCCCAGCCCCACTTCTGGAACTTTCAATTGAGACCGACAGCTTTGTGGCTAACTTTAATAGACATTTTGGAAAGTAAACAGAAGTAAAAGCAACTACTATATTCATTTTGGCTCCCCTTTATATTACAATTATTATATACTACACGGTTACAAATTCAGCTTCAACTTCTAAGGTTCAAAATGAGTCAGATTCAGTCTTATAGAAAAATCTGTAACACAGAGGCAGTTTCTAATTCCAGAGGAAATTGTAAAGAAATTAAATTTAAAATGACGCTACTGATGTTTAAGCTCATTTCTAAGAGAAAATCATTGATGTAGTAGACATTATTCAACCATTAAGATAATTGTAATGTTCTCTCTCTCTCTCTCTCTTTTTTGCCAGTCCTGGGCCTTGGACTCAGGGGCTGAGCACTGTCCCTGGCTTCTTTTTTGCTCAAGGCTAGCACTCTGCCACTTGAGCCAAAGCACCACTTCTGGCCATTTTCTATATATGTGGTACTGGGGAATCGAACCCAGGGTTTCATGTATACAAGGCAAGGCACTCTTACCACTAGGCCGTATTCCCAGCCCCCCCCTCTTTTTTTTAAAATCAGTTGTGGGGTTTGAACTCTGGGCCTGGGTGCTGTTCCTTTGCGCGTTTTGCTCAAATCTAGTACTCTATCCTGAGTCACAGCACTACTTCCAGTTTTCTGGTGGCTAATTGGACATGAGTCTCACAGACTTTCCTCTCTGAGCTGGCTTTGACCTGCTATCCTCAGCCTCCTGAGTAGCTAGCTAAGATGACAGGCCTGATAGCAGTTACTATTTAGATCATGACAAATTCAAAATAAAAGCACTAGAATGGTTTAAGCAACTAAAGACATACCTGTATCTGTGAAAGACTGAATATCATAAGTGAGATCAACACTGAGATTTTCAGAGTTCTCAGTTTTTTTAAACACCAATCCAATCACCCACATAGTGCGAAATTCTTCCCTGCAAAGAACAGCATTACCACAGTTAATCACAATTCATGAAAATATAGCTATCAATGAGTTGAATTGACAAAACCCAAACCCAAACTACATCAAAGCTTCAAAGTCTTATCCACACATAACTGTGCTTCCTATTCCTGCATCTAACCATTCAGACTTCCATAACAAGCATCTGTATTTCTTTTAGCAATGACTCTCAAGTCTCAAAAGTACAGGAATATAAAAAAATTATTTCCAAACTAATGAGGACAAAAGAATGTTTTGAGTCAGGTGCCAGTCGCTGACACCTATAATCCTAGCTACTCAGGAAGCTGTGATATGAAGATTGCTGCTCCAATCGAGTCTGGCTAGATGTGGCTCAATAGCACTACTTTTGAGCAAAAGAGCTCAGGGACAGTGCCCAGGCCCTGAGTTCAAGCCAACAACCAACCAACCAAACAAAAAAAGCCCCAAGATTTTCTAAATATGAAGTTCTAACTACAAGCCAGGTATGGTGGCACCTAACTATAATCCCAAAACATGAAAGGTAGGTAGAGACAAGAGAACTACAAGTTTAATGCCAGCCCGGGCTACCCTACGCTAGTTATATAGCAAAATCTTGTCTGAATAAGATAATTTCTTTTAATAACTACAAAAGAGGTAAGATCAACTAAGTAATTAGTCTAAAGGACATATGACATGCTTAAATAATCCTTCCATCTATATTTTTCTAGTGGTACTAGGGCTTCCTAGCCAGGGGTTATATCACAATTCTAGCCTATAACTGATTTCTTTCAATGTTTATTACTAATACTTCATAAATCTTTCAAACATCCATACGATCTCTAATTACTAAGAACAGCAACTGACCTACATTAAGACCATTAAAACAAAAGTGTAAGCTTGTTTTTATTTACAGGTATTTTTAATGTTCAGAATCCACCACAAATCAGATTATTGCAAGATCAAACCACTTCCTTAAGATAAAAAGCAGGGAATGCTGTTTGGTATAATAGCTATCTTGGCAATTATTGTATAAAACAAGACCACCCCCATGTCCCCCAAAAAAGACGATTAAAAGTGTTCCTACCTAGGTGTTGGTGGCTCACAACCATAAACCCTAGCTACTAAAGAAACTGAGCTCTGAATGGCACTTCAAAGCCAGCCTGGAAAGGAATGCTCCTGAGACCACCTCCAATTAACTACCAAAAAAACTAGAAGCAAAGCTGAGGCTTAAACAGCAGAGAGCTGGCCTTGAGTGAAAAAGCTCAGGGATGACAGCACTCAGGCCCTGAGTTCAAGTCTCAGGATCAGGACAAGAATAAATTATTCCTAACAGCACTGTTAACTCTGTCACCATTAGAAACTATTATTACAGAAAATTTCTGTATTTTCCTCAAGAACGTCTCTTACATGTAGGAGGAAAAATTATATATTGCAAGTTGGTAAGAATAGTGAGACTAGTTATAAAAGCAAACTGTAAGTATTTTTATGATTAAAGGATAACAAAACGGATTACATACTTGTCAGGATTTTCTTTGGGTGCTGGAAATGATTGGGGATTCACATGAGCCAGTGTAATAAATTCATTCTTCTCCAAGCTTCCAACCAGGATTCGGATTTTTGATTCAACCAAGCCCACCCTAAATAAATGTCACATACAAGTTTCTGTTGACTTTATAAAAATTCTCAAATACACAAATCAAATGTTCACATAAAAAAGTAATGTCATATATATCTAGAACACATACCAAGGCAGTTCAACTGACTGAACTATTCCCCCAAATATAAAACCAAAAGCCTTAAAATTTATCTAAAAATGCTGAGCTAGAGGAAAAGAGAAGGCACACTTATTTCTCCAAACCGAGGTTACTTAAATGACATGTGAACTTTTTATAAAGAACATGTACAAAAACTGGTAAACTATGAAAAATCTCTAGTTACAACTCTTTCATCAGAAGTAGTAAACTCCATTTATGAACACATGAAACTAAATGGGATAATGTTACAGGTTGCCCCTAGCTTCTCTATTGTTCCAGGGGCATCTGATTCATTCTGAATTTTTTTTTCTGCGAAAATTATCTTACTACTCACCATTCTAGGCGTTGTTTTTCCGTTGGTGCACTTGCTAGAAGTACAATATAATGCCTTTGAAGATAAAGACAACATGCTATTTACTTTATTTATGGGCTCTGTGTTGGATATTAAAACCACAATGAAACATATACATCAACAACTTGGCAGGGGAGAGAGCTACAATCTCAATATGCACATAAAATCATGAGCCGTATTTTACACTTTTAATGACTGGAGAGTTATATTTTCCTGAAGGAAGAAAAAGTGAGTTTATGAAGAATTACCAAAACAAGTAGCTAAATTCACGAAGTCTGAACAAATACAATTTTGTTCAATGACTCCAGTAATATTGTGTTCTACCTATGAAGATAAAAGGGAGCCATTCACAGTGATATCTTATTAAAAGAAAAATATTTTAATGAAAACAGGGCATCAGGGCTTTGGTCTTCAAAATAAAGAATAGGTAAATACACATATACATCAGAAAACTTCAAAAATTAATGTAACATGTCATTTTGTATAACAAACTAAATGCTGAAAGCCAAACCAAGACTTTCCAAAGTAGTGTAGTATAAATTTTTGTAACAAATATCTCTATCTTGAGGAGAAAATGATTTATATTCAGAATTAAATCTCAATACCATTTATTTCAGCAGATACCAAAATTAACTTTTCATCTTTTAAAAACCTATGTTGTGGGCTGGGAATGTGGCTTAGTGGTAGAATGCTTGCCTAGCATGCATGAAGCCCTGGATTTGATTCCTTAGCACCACATAAACAGAAAAGGCCAGAGTGGCACTGTGGCTCAAGTGGTAGAGTGCTAGCCTTGAACAAAAAGAAGCCAGGAACAGTGCTTGCTCACTCAGGCCCCAAGTTCAATCCCCAAGATTGGCAAAAAATAAAAATAAAAATCTATGCTGTACCTGAAGCATAAACTGAATTATTACACATATTCATTTTCCTTAGACTAACAAAGTTCAGTCTAATAGCCAATCTACAATGACTTCTTTATGAATGATGGAAGTTAAATTTCACATTAATAACTTCACCTCACAGAATGCAAACTAAGAGCTGTGGCTGGGGCCCAAGTAGTAGAGTGCTTGCCTTAAGTTCAAACCTCAGTACAACAAAGAAAGCAAAATGACACCATCATCTAGTACAGATGCTAGCAGAGTGACAGAAAAAAAAATCTCATTTTCTTCTCAAACTATGGAAGCTTATAAAAAGCCTGATGTTTCTCTTACATTTCAAAGTGACATTTTTACCTTTCAACAAATCTGAGTCAAAAAGTAAAGAAAAAAAAATCACCACTAGCCAGGCTCACAACAGTAACTGTAGCTACACAGGAGGCTGAGATCTGAGGACCATGATCAAAGCCCCAGCCTTGCCAGAAAAGTCTCTTGAGACTCTTATCTCCAATTAAGCACACAAAAACCAGAAGTAGAGCTATGGCTCAAAGTATAAGAGAGCTAGCCTTGAGTAGAAAAGCTCAGGGACAGTACAAGTTCAAGCCCCACAACTGAAAGGAAGAAAAAAACACAAAAAACCCTCAGTTGCTAAAAATGTAAGATGCTTTCAGGCCATTTTAGAAATTTAAAAGTTTTCTTTTAAAGACCATACTGGCTATTAACTATATTCACAATACACTTAAAAAAGTTTCAAAGCCAAGCACAGGTGGCTCATGCCTGTAACCTAGCTGTTAAACAAGTGATCAGCTGAGAATCACTGTTTGGAAACCAGGCTGGCCAGGAAAGCCTGTGAAATTCTTATCTCCAGTTCACCACCAAAAAAGCAAGAGGTGGAGCTGTGGCTCAAGTGGTAGAGCACTAGGCTTGAGGAAAAAAATCTGAGGGACAGTGCCCAGACCCTGCATTCAAGCCCTAGGACCAGTACCTAAAAGAAAAAAAAAAAAGAAAAAAAATTTACAGTCAAGCACTGGGCGCTAATGTCTACTATTAAAGATAATACAAAAGCTAAGATATGGAAGACCGTGGTTTGAGCACAGCACAGGCAGACAAGTTCATCTACAAAATAATCAGAAAAAAAGGGGGCTAGAGGTATGACTCAAAATAGTAAGTAGAATGCCATCAAGCTCAAGATCCCAAGTTCAAATCCCAGTTAATAGATTTAGGGAAAAAAGAAAGGAGGGGGGGGGGCCTGCAACCCGGCATAGTTCTAATGCTGTGCACATTTATCAAATTAACAGTATCTAAGTATATGGAGTGAGAGCTACTGGCTCATACCTATAATCCTAGCTACTCAAGGAAGCTGAGGATTACAGCTCAAAGCCATTCCAAGAAGGAAACTCCATGCTATAACCATATAGTTGAAGTGGATACTTTTAATGAAAACCTGAGGCTTCAAGGACAAACAAAACAATAAAGTAACAATGTTCTCTATTCACAAAGATAAAATATTTTAAAGTTTGAAATTGCTAGCAATTTCAAATTTGTGAAGCCTTAAGAATGCAATTTTTGATTCTTAACAAAATCTAAAGAGAAAAAGGATTTTTTTTCCGTACCGTGTTTATGTACAAATGTCATAGAAATTTAATCATTATAAGCATCTGCAGTAGATACATGTTATTTGGACACATTAAGCAAACAGGAGTCCTATAAAGTACATTCAATTTAGTACAAAAAAGTCAAGAAAAATTTTGTATCAATCAATATAAAAACAAAGTATCATACAAGAAACTAAAAATCCAAACTTGATTTTCTATAAATCTGTAAGTTACAGGCTAAAGTCAAGAAATGGTACTGTTTCCAGTTTCTATCAGAGCAAAGTAGCACTTCTATTGTAGCACTGTTTTGTTGTTGCATCAAACAAAAACAAAATGTGACAGCCCCCTCTCAACTGCCATGTCCCCAAAGCCTACATGAAACGTTTAAGGCAAGGCAATTATCACTATCTTTCCCCAAAACTAACAACAGATTATCAGTTCCTAATAAAACTTAGTCTACAAAAACAAAAACTATGTAAGTAGTTTTCCTGGCCATTTCAATACTTTACCTGGGTAGACCAGCTCAGATGTAAGCACTGAAAGAAAACCAATTACAAGTCCTTTTATAGTTCAGAGCTAACAGTTCACTGCCTTAAATATTTTAAACCAATCTTAAACCTAAATTATTCGTTATTATATACTTCAGAGAACACTGTGGTTTCCCCAGTCCTTTTTGTACTTAAGTGTAATGCCTAAAACGGGTATTCTCAATTCTTAATGATACTTACTGATTTACTTACTGCTAGTATTGTAAATCTCAAAAGACAAAAGGCATTTTCATAGAGTGCTTTAAAACTTTACATAAGACCTGGGCACGGATAGCTCATGACTATGATCCTTGCTAATCAGGAGGCTGAGACATGAGGATTGTGGTTCAAAGGTAGGCCTAGCAGAAAGAAAGTCCATGAGACTCTTACCTCCAATTAACCACCAGAAAAACAGAAGTGGAGCTGTGGCTCAAAGTGGCAGAGTGCTAGCCTTGAGCAAAAAAGCTCAGGGACAGAGCCCAGGCCCAAATTGAAGCATGAGGAGTGATTCCCACCCCCACCCCACCCCCAAAAAAAACTTTACAGAAGAACCCCATTCCCCCACCCCTTTTCACTCAAGGCAAATTGACAATTCTTTCTGGAAGGTAAGTTTATTTTATAGGACAAATAAAATTTCATGAGTCCCTCCTTTGAAAGAATGACAAGTATTTGTCACACCATTTAAAATCCTGCACATAATAAATGGGAATATTTTCAATCCGTGCTACAAATAAGCCATAATCAACTTCCAATTACAAGAACATTTCAATTGTATTCTACAGATAAGAGGGAACTTTATTCAAGATGTGTCTTAAAAATTCAAATTTGTTGCCAGGCACTAGTGGGTAAACACCTGTAATCCTAACTACTCAAAAGGCTGAGATAAGAAGATGGTAGTTTGAAGCCAATTAACCACCAAAAACCTGGAAGTGGCCCTGTGGCTCAAAGGGATGAGTGCTAGCCTGGAGCAGAAGAGCTCAGGGACAGCGTACCCAGGCGCTGAATTCAAGTCCCACAACACCCCCCCCAAAAATTCAAATTTGTGAATACCTTCAAAAACTTCAAGACAGTTAGTAGTAGAGTGCTTGCCTAGCATGCATGAAGCCCTGGGTATGATTCATCAGTATCACATACACTGAAAAAGCCAGAATTGGCTAGCCTTGAGAAAAAGAAGCTTAGGGACAGTGCCCAGATCCTGAGTTCAAGCTCTAGGACTGCCAAAAAAAAAAAAAAAGAAAGAAAGAAACATTAAGCAAACTTTGAAAGGAAAAACTAAGCACTAATGATGTCAATGAAATGAGTAACAAGGTTTGCTCAATGCCAATAGAAATCTTAAAGAAAGCTACTAAAGCAGGTCTTTCCAAGAATCCCATACTTTCCACCTCTTACTCCTCAAAGATGGGGGGGGGGGAATCATTCTTGAGTCTAAGGATTTGAAAGCAGCAAAGATTTTATCATTAGACGTTTATTCTCCTTACATGAAGTTATATCTTATATTGTTTAGAAAGAATCAGTACATTGAATGTTCAAAGATACTTCCTCACTAGTTAAAACAAAAATACCTAACAAGCAATTATCACAATTTATTGGAAATAATAACTGAGAGCTAAACTTTTACTGAGGAGTCCAAAACACAACTAATAAATATCTATTGCGTTTTCATGCAAAACAGAAACAAAACACAGAGACATTGTGATGGTCATCATTCTTATTTTTAATTGGGGGAAAGAGAATTAAGCAATCTTGCTTATTAGTTTATTACAAAACACAATGAAATACAAGATCAGATGGTTTCAAGCATTTGAAAAAAAAAGGGGGGAATTTGGAAATTTTTCAGCCCAGGGCAAATAAAGGTTCAAGTCAATGTATTGTCTTACTTAAAAAATAAATTAAGATTTATTATAATTTACATTTTTCATCAAACCAACACAAGTAATAAAGCTTTTAACCTCTCCTAAAGTATTAAACCATTATTTTAGAACTATTAGTAAATTATCATGCCCACTAAATCCAAAAAAGACTATTTATAGAAATGCTTGACAGGGCTTAAGGCTGAGAGGATATGCTAAGCCAATGATATGCTGTAATTATGGAAATATTTAGTTGGGTACAAAATGACACTTTTATCAAGTCCACCTATGTTATGAAGATTCTTTATGCTAAAGAAGTTTCTACAATTAAGTGAAAAGAGTCAAATTTCTCAACAGAAAATATTAACTAAAAATTATAATAGCTCACCCATTTGCCAGTATGTATAGATTTGCTGGCGTACCTACAAAACTGCTGCTGTACAAAGACAGTACTGCAGTTAGAGAAGGCAGGAGAACCGTGGCAGCTACATACTACGTTGACAAAATAATTCACTAGAATGTTCTATTTATGTTCTTTATGAGAAGAAGGAAAACTCTATAGATACCGAATGAGAAGATCAACACTAGAGCAAATTAGCAAAAGATGTTATATGCTACTATTACACCATTGTAAATGAGAGCAACATGTCTGACATGCCTTAAAATACATACTTGTACTTTTGAAAGAAGTTTGGAGCTTCAAAAAGCTTGGACCACTCTGCCTTACTCAGCAAAATTTCATCTGTGATAGCAAGACCTAAATTAAAAACATATTAGAATGTTTGCATGCTTTAGTCTAACATCTACAATTTTAAGTAACCTTAAACATATATAACATGCAGTCACTATAATCTTTGAACAATAATTTTAACAATTATTATTTTATGGCTCTAGAACATATTCTTACATACACACTAAAACAAAGCTGAAAGTTGTTTTTGTTTTTTGAGACAGATTTCTAGTAAATCACCATTACCCTTAAAATGGCATACTCATAGAACTTGCTTAAAACTGAACCTCTGTAGTTACCTGGAAAGATTTTCCTACATACTTCATTTCTTGCCTTTCTAAAAACAATTTAGCGGCTGTTTCTAGTGAGTGAAGAAACATCTTCCCAAAAACAGCCTTTGGATAAAAGGGAAAACTGTTAAAGTAAGCTGATAGTACACATCATTTTTCTACTACCATAACTGCTGACAAACTAACAATTATATTCCAATTATTTATCTCAAAAAACAATTGGGGAGCCACTTGTTTAAGTTTATGCCTGTAATCCTAGCTATTCAGGAGGCTGAGATCTGAGAATTATGGTTCCAGGCCAGCTTGAGCAGAAACGTCTATGAAACTCTTATCTCCAATTAACTACCAGAAAACCAGAAGTGGAGCTGTAGCTCAAAGTGGCAGAGCACTAGCCTTGAGCAAAAAGAGATCAGGGACAGCGCCCAAACCTTTGAGTTCAAGCCCCCCAACCAAAAAACAACAAACAAAAACAAAAAGTAACAACAAACTAGACTGGCAATGTGGCTCAAATGATAAAGTATCAGCCATGAATGCTAGACAAGAGCAAGAGGATCAGAGATCAAGCCCTAGTTCAAAAAACAAAAACAAAAAAAGCTTCAAGTCACTTAGTGGAGACAACGTGTTGCTACTTTTAATTTTACTAGGTAACAATATAGCACTAAACCAGTACCAAGGCACAGCTAAACATACAGTTTTAATGTTGGTTAATCTTCCAACATAGCCAAAAATGATACATCTACAAGAAAATGAGTGAACTATCGAGTGAACTATTGAATATATAATTTAAAAATGCCAAAATCCACTTCAACTTGTATTTTAATTAAACTGCGCAGTGACTAGTGGGTCTACAATGGTATGTAATTCTTCCTGCACAAGGAGAATGTAAGAGGATAAACACTTACCTTGTTTAAACTCCTCAACCATGACCATCCGTGTTGAAACGGACACATTGTACGTGGAGTTCTGTTGTGGGTATGCTGGTGTAATTATAGGCATAAGATGGTACCTATCACTGGGGTTTACCTACATACAACAACAGCCAATCAGTTTCTTCAAGTACATATGCAACAGATACTGGACTTTTTACCCCTTGTTACACTGAATCAATGGTTAAATTTTATTTCATTCATAGCTGTAGTTGAGAAAAAACTTGTAAGGAAAATTCTTTTCATAGGAATTCTTCAGCAAGTCAACAATTTGGCCTACACAAATGGTTTGTTTCGAGCAAATGAGCTTGACTGTTTTTGGAAACCTTACTAAGGTGCTTGGTAAACATAAAAGAATTCTTAGCAATCTACTTTTCCTTTGTAACAGAGACAATGATGCCTATGTAACTAAAGAAATGTCATGTACAAGTTCTGTGCAAACTGTAAACAAGGTAAGTTTATGCTTAACACATAATGAAACTATACTGGCTATGTTGATGTTGCTATTAAGAGATAATAGAATGTCTTAAAAACATTTAATCTTTATCTGGTAAGTGGTGTCGTTAAAAAAAAAAACCTGTAAACTTATCCTCAAAAATTAAATGCCTTTGGGCTAAAAAAAAAAAAAACTTGAAAAAGCACAGCAGAACTTAAAAAGGTTTTGGTATTGTAATAAAGATAGCAAATAATCTAAAAAAGAGGATTATGAAAATCTCCAAAGTCTTCCAATCATTACTAAGGTTCATGGAATAAACACTTAAAATGTATAAGCAGTAAATGTCCTTAACTTCGCAAGAAACAAAACTGGAAGATCTTCTTTAGTCCAACCATGTTTTTAACACCTCTGAAATATCTAAACCAACTTTTACGATTAGCTCGCAGTAATAGAAAACTTAGAAATTATCTGCCACAGGTAAACATTAAGCAACAGCTTTCCTTTAACAACCCAATTTTAACAAAATATTTAGATCAAATAAAAAAATACAGGAATTTTTAGTATCCTTTTATTTTTTTTTTGAAAGCACAAATGCCCACACAACGTTGACTTACAAGGTATTTCTAATAGAATTAAAATGTTAGTGAAATCTGTATTCACTCTATACAAGTAAATGTGATTTACACAGTACATCATTAGGCTTCGCACACCAGAGGACAAGTATAGATGAGATTATCTACAAGTAGTGTAATACGAACATGTCCACTCATTTGTAAAAGGCTAGGCAGTCTCCCTGGAGTATATGCAGATGATTTTTTTACTTGTTATTGCACAGTGTGAATTTGTAGGGGAAAAAATAATACACTAACCCTTGGGTCCCATACAGGCAAATTAAGATTGCATTCTTCAGGCTGTTTCAATAGCACTGGATTTGGCCATTCCCTGTTTAAAAAGATTGTAGCACTTGATAAGACTATTGGATATTATCATCTAAACGTATTTTGTTAAACATACAGCATTTGTGAAAGTGATCCTTCATTCACTTCGGTATATATAATCTTTTATTCCTTTCCGCTGACATAAGATTACTTGAAACTTTTCATCTACAGTAGTAAAACATTTGACATCTTTCTCAAACTGGCGTCAAACATCCTTTTCTCAAAGAACTAATGAAGCACTACTTAAGGAAGCACTATCTCAAGACCCCTGATGTGTTCACTTCAATCTTCAACAGAATAAATCCCACCCAAAGACAAAATCCTGCCTTCCTAATTTCATTAAAATATATAAGCAACAAACTGGGAGAAAACAAAGGGATGATACTAAGGAAGAAATCTACTAATTACCTGCCTTATGAAATGGTAACCCCTCTGTATAACACCTTAATAATAACAAAATTTTATTAAAAAGAAAAAGATAAATAATAAAGTTCTAATCAGGGTAAAAGAGGCAGGAATGATTAGAAAAATCGGGACAATTTTCCTCTATCTCATGACTTAAAGGCTATAACTAGAGTAAGGATAGTAAAATTGCTCTGGCATGAACGTTCCTCATGCCAGATGGAGGAAGAGATGGCAAGAATAGGAAAGGCCTAAATCTCTTGGGATAAATTAGATTAAAAACAACTTTGAGCATATCAAAGAAACTATTACAAAATGGCAATACTCTAGAGCTTTTCCTAAAAGAATTCATGGCTTGCAAATGCAGGTTATCAATTGCCCTCGCCTGCCCCAAATCTTTCCTGGGTTAATGACTAATTCCCAAAGTGTTCCCTGCCCCCACCTCAGGCACTTAACATTACGTTTTTATAAAAATGACACTTTTAATATTTTACCAAAGATAAATAGACAGCTTAAAGAAAAAACAATCACAAAAAGAAAAGGGCCTGTAGACGTAGAAGAATTCAAAGAAAGAGGTGGTATGTTTAGTTTTATCCCCAGAGTAACTGATATTCCAACCTACTAAAAAATTGGATTTTAGCAGATGTTACAGCTAAAATTCAGAGTTCATTTGAAAGAAAAGATTTATGCAAGCAAACACAAATAGTATCAAATTTATGATGCTGGCAAAGTTAGGAAAAGGAATGGAGTTCAGTGATCTTCAAGACTATCTAAATGACTATATCATGAACTAAAATTTGAATTTTGAAATCAGCTGCAGAAATGTCATAGAAATAAGACTAAACTTCAGTGTCTACAATCAATTTTATTTTAATATAATCTAAACACATACCATTTAGAAAATACCAAGAAAAATTTATGTACAAGAGTTGATGCTATTGCATTTGGATAAAGCTGGCAAGTTCTTGCTACTAGCATAGCCCAGGAAACACCACCGAGGAAACCTAATATATTGGAATAGATGTTGTGCCCTGTTGATAAGGGAAAGCAGAAAGATAAGTTAGTGTTGAACAAAAGTTCAAACATTTTTAATAAGCTAGCCAACAAATTCTGAACTCACGTTTGGCCCACAGTTTGATAGCTCTCAGAGTTAACCTGAAGTTGTCAATATTTGGTACTAGATGTAAAATTTCATCGGTTACCCTGCAACCTGATTAACAGAGTAGGGGGGAAAAAAGAGCAGTTAGTCATCAAAAGTTTGACAATACTAGCAGCAAGTTTTCTGAGACTGATGTCAAATTGAGTAATATATTAAATCAAAAAATGGAAAAAAATAATTAAATTTAAAGCATCAACACTAAACCACAAGCACTATCCTAAACAAAACAGTACAATTCTGTTACCTACCTAACCTCAACTTTACAACAATTTCCTAATTGAAACTTTTATCTTGTCAAGAACTGTCAGGCAATCTTGTTAACCAACTTATGCTATTATAAAGCTGTACAGACAAGTCCCCAGGCCCCACGTTTTTGTGTGCACACACTAATAAAGATAGAAAAGAATAATTACGCAGGGTATATAAGGTAAAGTATGCTTAATTTTATTCAAAAGCTCTGCAGTTTCTGATTTTTAAGCAACTGATTACTATTTGATAAGATTCCTACTAGGGAAAAGGAAGTAAGACTCTGACATACCATTAAGACTTCTTATACATCTTATATCTAAATTTTTAAGCAGACTGTCATCTCGTAGGTCCAAGTCTTCTGGAATAGTCTGCAGTGCTAATCTTGCAAACAAAATGTCAATCTAAAACAAAACCAAAACAACAAAATTTAACATTCCATGACTGTTGAGAATTTTTATTAAAAAAATAATTCTACTTAAATTTAAGATCTTCTCATCAAGGATGAACATGAAAACATTCCTTCTTCCCAACTCTATTAATACTTTTCATAATACTAAAAAAATAGGAAGGGGCCTAGGAATGTGGCTTAGTGGCAGAGTGCTAGCCTAGCATGCATGATGCTCTGGGTTCGATTCCTCGGTACCACAAACACAAAAAGAAGCTCAGGGGACAGTGCCCAGGCCCTGAGTTCAAGCACCAAGACTGGCAAAAAAAAAAAAAAAGACAGGAAGGTATAGCAATATGAAATGGAATATGATTATCTACTCATTTTACTAATAAGTTTATTAAATGTATATGCCAAATTATTAAAACTCACTTTTAATTTTTCTTCTTTAGTAATTCTGAATTATATACTAATTCTGATTACATATTAGAAGGTATACAAACAAAAAGCAATTACCTTTGTGTTTAGCTTAAAACAGATTCACATGAAAAAGGAACTACTGGCAGAGTGCTCCTGGCTCACTTCTATAGTCCTAGCTACTCAAGAGGCTGAGATTTGAGGATTGTGTTTCAAAGACAGCCATGGCAGGAATGTCCCTGAAGATTCTTATCTCCAATTAAGCACCAAAAAAGCCAGAAGTGGGACTATGGCTCAAGTACTATAGTGCTATCCTTAAGCTTTTAGAAAAGCTCTAGGGCAGAGTGCAGGCCATGAGGTCAAGCCCCAGGACTGACAATAAAAAACAGAAAGGAATTACTTAGTTCTGTAATAACTCATCAGTCTATATTACATTATTTTTCTTCCAATTTTTCTGTGAAAGAAAACAAAACTGGGAAAACAGTATTCTATTGCCTAGAACATACTTTAGGTTGTTTTGTGTTTAAGCACTGGCTGTAAATCTAAACTATATGAATTGTTTTAATAAATCTTTACCAAATTTGACATTTTATGTCTACTTACTAGGATCAATATGTGAACATTTCATTAAATAGTTGAGCATCTTATACAGCAAGTTTAGAAATTACTATATTTGTAAAGCAATGAATTATTTTTCTAGTTTCTAAAATTTTGTAATCTTCATGATTACTATTCAAAGGCTTTCCCAGCACCATTATATGCAGTAGAAATAAACAGACTAAAAACTAACATTGCCTTTCATCATGGTCAGCTTTATTTCAATTGCTTTGAAAACACAGGGGTAACCCAGGCATCAGTGGCTGATACCTTTAATCCTAGCTACAAAGGAAGCTAAAATCTGAGGCTTGGGCTGGGGATATAGCCTAGTGGCAAGAGTGCCTGCCTCGGATACACGAGGCCCTAGGTTCGATTCCCCAGCACCACATATACAGAAAACGGCCAGAAGCGGCGCTGTGGCTCAAGTGGCAGAGTGCTAGCCTTGAGCGGGAAGAAGCCAGGGACAGTGCTCAGGCCCTGAGTCCAAGGCCCAGGACTGGCCAAAAAAAAAGAACATAAAATCTGAGGCTTGCAGTTCAAAGCCAGCCAGGCAAGAAAGCCCAGGAGACTCTTACCTCCAATAAACTACCAAAAAAGTGGGAAGTGGCACTGTGGCTCAAGAGGTAGAGTGCTTGTCTTGATCAAAAGAAGGTCAGGGACAGAACCGAAGCCCTAAGTTCTTCAAGCCCCAGGACTGTCTCCGACCAAAAAAAAAAAACAAAACTCAACAGGGTAAAAGTAGCAAGATCTATACAAGAATTTGAGCTCTAAATCCTCGCCTATTATATACACATACTTTGTGTTCACACTTTTCCTATGTGTTCATACATACACTATGCAGTCATACTTTTCTCAAGGTTTGTAGATGTAAATGAGTTACGGTTAAATATTATTTGCAAAATACATTATTTTCTCAGTAAAACAAAAACGTTTGCATATAAAGAAACTACAAAAAACTATTTTTAGTATCATTTCAGCCTTAAGATTTAACTACTTCTGTTTGTATTTCAGTCTTAATTTCACACAGTATTTATAATAAAAAAAAACAAGGGGGCTGGGAATATGGCCTAGTGGTGAGAGTACTTGCCTCATATACATGAAGCCCTGGGTTCAATTCCCCAGCACCACATATATAGAAAACGGCCAGAAGTGGCGCTGTGGCTCAAGTGGTAGAGTGCTAGCCTTGAGCAAAAAGAAACCAGGAACAGTGCTCAGGACCTGAGTCCAAGCCCCAGGACTGGCAAAAGAAAAAGAAAAAAAAGAAGAAAAAGAACCACCAAGGGAAAAGAAAAACACTAAACAAATATAGTCGTCCTGTAGCTGCACTGTATCATGGTTTAGTAATTGTATCGAGGAGTTTTTGCAATCTCAAAGGATTTTGTGTGGTATACTACCGGTATAACATTTATTATTTTAATTATTTTTAGCCCCAAATTTTAAAATATTAAAAATAAAAAAATGTTAATTAAGGTTAGTAAGAGTGGAAAAGGCTTATAAAGCATATATGTACGAATAATAAAATAAATATAATGCTTCTACTTCACGGATTTTTATCCTATCACGGGGATCTCTGGAATATAACTCCCAAGATAGGTGACTGATTTCTGTATTCTACAAAAACAGGCTCTCACTTCCATTTAAAAAAAGGGGGGGGGGGGGGCTGGGAATATGGCCTAGTGGCAAGAGTGCTTGCCTCATACACATGAGGCCCAGGGTTCGATTCCCCAGCACCACATATACAAGAAATGACCAGAAGTGGCGCTGTGGCTCAAGAGGTAGAGTGCTAGCCTTGAGCAAAAAGAAGCCAGGGACAGCTCAGGCCAAGTCCAAGGCCCAGGACTGGCAAAAAAAAAAGGGGGGGGGGGGGCAGGTCTGGGAATATGGCTTAGCAGTAGAGTGCTTGCCTTGCATGCATAAAACCCTGGACTCGATTTCTCAGCACCACATAAACAGAAAAGGCCAGAAGTGGTGCTGTGGCTCAAGTGGTACAATGCTAGCCTTGAGCAAAAAGAAGCCAGAGACAGTGCCCACACCCTGAGTCCCAAGCCCCAGGACTGCCCCCCCCAAAAAAAAGAGGGGGTGGGGAGGAAGGGAGTTGCTCACACCTTTGTATAACCTGTCTTGATAACATAAGGATGATAGAGTCTATGAGATTCATCTCCAAAATAACCAGCAAAAACGAGGTACGCATCAAGAGGTCGTAGAAGGCCTACATCATAACAGCAAAGCCCTGAGGTTCAAACCCCAGTCCTGCCAGGAAAAACAAAACAAAACAAGAAAACAAAGAAAAAGAAAAACAACAAAAAAATATACAAGATTTAATGCCAAGATTCAGCATTTAAGTTACCTCTCATATTACCTCACTAATTTTGACTTTAAGATAAGCCAAAGTATTAACCTACACTGATCAAAATTCCTAACAATGCGTAACAACTGTCCGTGTAAATTTATAACTTACCTCTATGCCATCAAAACAGAGTTTGATAACTGGTACAAATGCCTCTTCAACGGCCTACAATAAAAGCAATCAAGTTTATTCATTTCAATATACATTAGTTTCATATTGCTGTTATACCTTTACTGTTGCTGCCATTTTCTTACTTTCAGTATTAGGAACTGAACTCGATGTTTTAAGCATTATTCCAGGGCTTATCACCATCATGGTAATGCTCTACCACTGAGCTACTTATGCCCCTAGCCCTTTTAGTACTTTTAAATACTTGCAATTATTCAAACAGTTAAGTATATTTTCTTACACAAAACAAATTCCTCAGAAACTAGCTTTAAGATTCTAGGCTCTAGGGTTCAAATCCTTAATTGCTGTCTTTGATGAGATGTGTGACTGTTCCTAGCTTATTTAGTCTACATACTGTTTGCCTACACTTCCTAATCTGTAAAGAGCTCACATGTTGTGATTTCAGGCTTGTTATAAAGGGTGAAAGGCAAACACATTAAGTGCTTAAAATTGCCTGGCCAATTGGACCAGCTCAATAAATGACAGCTATTCCATAAAATTCATCCAACTGACTACATGAACTTTAACAACAACTTTCATCTCATCTCCAAACATTTACATACTCTTAAATCTTTCACTTCTTCCTGTAACTTCAACTTATCATAGAATGAGGTGAAAAAGTCACTTCGATCAACATGTCTTGGTGCAACACACAATGCATCAATATCAGCACCTTGGGGAAGAAAAAAAAAAATCAATCCTATTAACCACTATTACAATAAAATTATTCTGCATCTTATCATGGCAATATTTAATGTGAAGAATATCTAACATTACACTGGTAACCTCTAAAAATTCAGCAGAATTGTAATTAAACATTTCAAAAAAAAGCAAAAATATTTCTAATCAGTGGGGCATTTAACTCCCTGAAGTATCCCAAACATACTGTGAGGATCCTTAGGAAAACAGGCAAGCACACATCAAGTATTATCATGTCACTAATCACAGGCACATTCATTAAACAAAAAATGGCTTCCTTCTATACACTCTGTGGCTGATGTTTATCAAAACCTCTGCTAAAACAGTAGGGCTAACATTGGTAACTAGGATCATAAAAAGAGATCTACTTGGCATCAGGTCAACACAGTCATTTGTTCTAAAAGATAAGCAACACTCTGAAAGCTAGATATTTACTGTGTTCAAAAAGGGCAAGGCTGGGAATATAGCCTAGTGGCAAGAGTGCTTGCCCAGGATTCGGTTCCCCAGCACCACATATATAGAAAATGGCCAGAAGTGGCGCTGTGGCTCAAGTGGCCTTGAGCAAAAAGAAGCCAGGGACAGTGCTCAGTCCCTGAGTCCAAGGCCCAGAACTGGCCAAAAAAATAAACAAACAAACAAATAAAATAAAAATACAAGGCATATCAAAGCTTTAATAGACGTTTCAGTCAGGAAAGAATTCCAGAACACAGAATACTTCATTGCTAACCAGTTTTAAGCCAACCAGGCCAGGCATTGTGACAGTCTTGTGATCCCAGCATCCAGGAGACAAAGGAAAAGGATTATACTTTCAAGGACTGAGTGCTATGTACTGTTTCAAAAAAACTTAAGAGCTGAGGATGTAGTAGCTCAGTAGTAGTAAAGAGGTTTACTACTTCTCTCTAGAAGTCTCAGCACAACAGGAAGAAAGAGGCAAGATTCGGCATTAAAGTTGCCTCTCATATTACCTAAGCTTTATCTACTGGTTCTGTCAGTAGGTGGACAGAAGAAATTGTTCAGTGTCATTGCCACTTTAAATCTCAGGTCCCTACTTGTTATGTGAGAACAAAAGTACTGTGAGAAATAAGATGATGACTAAGAGCTTAACTCAGTGCCTAGTAAAAAGAATTCATTAATGTTCTCTGCCTTGACAACATTTTATTGTCTATTTATCTGCACAGAATAGCTAGCTACAAGGGAAACTAAGAAAATGTTCACCATAATTATCAGTGGCCAAAGATATACAATACTTTGGTTTTGCAAAGCAATTTATTTTGTCTGTAACCAAAGTATGAGGAGAAGAAACTCCACCATAGTTCATTTAAAAGGCATAATTCATTTTTATTATAATTTCTAAGTGGAAGGAAACTAAGACTATCATTCTCTGGTGGAGAATTTGAAAGGGAAAAAGTTCTGTACCTACATATTCCAGGGTCACCAGCTTTTACGGAGGAACTAAATTTGATTACACAATTATATTACTTGGGCTGTTGCAGGTAAAATCTTGTATCATTCTTCTTAACAAATTTAGACTCTTTGAAGTACCCTCTTCTATGCAAACCTAAGCTTGTACATAATTCTTAAGAAACTAAAAATGATATTGTAATTTCAAGAAATAAATTTATTTATTCAAGATAAAGAAACCAGTACTTACCTTTTGTGTGCACCCCTAATCTGTAAGACCCAAATGTAAAGATTTTTCCTCCAACATTTTCAATTACAGATTGTGGAAGATTCTGTTGAAGCAAACAAAGCCATCGTTGTTAGTGGAACACAAAGAAAACTGGACCAAATGAAACTCCACATTTATTTGTTTGCTTAGGCAAGGTCTTATTAATATAGCCTAGGTTCATCTTAAAATCAAGATCTTCTATATTCAGCTTCCCCAGTGCTAGAATTACAGAAGTTTACCACCACATGCAGCTTGCAACTTTGAAGGAAAAAAAAAAAAAGCAGCAGTTAGGCACCAGTGGTTCACGCCTGTAATCCTACTCAGAAGACTTGAGATCTGAGGTTCCCCATTCAAAACCAGCCTAGGCACAAGTCCATGAGACTTTCATCTCCAATAAACTGACATCACCTTTCCCTCTCCCCATGCAAAAAAGTCAGAAATGGCGCTGTGGCTCAAGGGGTAGAGAACTAGACCTTGAGCAAAAGAAGTTTAGGAAGAGAGCCCAAGCCCTAAAATCAAGCCCCAGGACCAGTATAAGTAAAGTGGTTGGAAGCAGCAGCAGCAGTGGCCACTGCCAGACACAGTGGCACATGCACGCCGCCACAGCTACACTGACCGGAGCCGACATACAGGGTCAGCTGAGCCCAGGAGGCAGTACCAGCAACACAGCAAAACCTCATCTCAAAAGGGAGGAAAAAAATCAAGACTACAGGAGATTTACAGATTATTTAAACATACATCTGGGGCTAGGAATATGGTCTAGTGGCAAGAGCGCCTGCCTTATATACATGAAGCCCTGGTTTCGATTCCCCAGCACCACATATATAGAAAATGGCCAGAAGTGGCGCTGTGGCTCAAGTGGCAGAGTGCTAGCCTTGAGCAAAAAGAAACCAGGGACAGTGCCCAGGCCCTGAGTCCAAGGCCCAGGACTGGCAAAAAAAAAAAAACAGAACATACATCTGTAAGTGCTTTAAAAAATACTACCACTTTAGAGATTAATTTGAAATTTATTCAATTTTTAACAAAGTATTATGTGAAGACTTACCAATACTACTTTAAAAGGGCTTTGATGGGATGATTTTTCCAAGAAGTAAACTTACTGATGGTTTTTTTTGCTCAGAAAGAGTACAAACGCCAGAAAGCAAAGCGGTGGCCTAGTGCCAGTGGATTGCACCTGTAACACTCGCCTCTCAGGAGGCTGAGATCTGAAGATCACAGTTTGAAGCCAGCCTATGCAGGAAAGTCAAGACTCATCTCCAATTAACCACCAAAAAAGCAGGCAGTAGAGCTTCAGCTCAAGTGGTAGAGTGCTAGCTAGCCTTGAGCACAAAAAGCTCAGGGCCAGCACCTAGGACTTAGGTTCAAGTCCCAGTGTCAGCACACAAACACACAAAAGAAAGCAAAGTATTTAAAACTCATTTCCTATTGCCAGCAGGAGGACGAAGTAACATTATGCTGGGTGCTTAACGACCATGGTCATAAGGATAATGTCCAATTGAGGCGCAGTATTCAACAAGTGCTAGGTCAGTATTTGCTCTACTTCCTAATTGCTTGGTGTAACAAAGTCTGTATTCAGTACCAGTACATAAAAAATAACCCCTCAGACTGGGAATGAGGCTTAGCAGTAGAGTGCTGCCTAGCATGCATGAAGCCCTGGATTCAATTCCTCAGTACCACATAAACAGAAAAAGCCAGTTCTGCTGTGGCTCAAAAGTGATAGAGTGCTAACCTTAAGCAAAAGAAGCTCAAGAGGCAGTGCCTAGGCCCTGAATTCAAGCCTCAGGGCTGGCAAAAAAAAAAAAAAAAAAAAAAAAAAAAAAAACTTCAACAACAGCAAACACTACCAACAGAAGTATGAACAAAAATGAAAATATGTGCCAGGTACTGGTGGCTCACACTAGTAATCCTAGCTACTCAGGAGGGTGAGTTCTGAGGATCACAGTTCGAAGCCAGCCTGGGCAGAAAAATCCCCATGAGACTCTTATCTCCAATTAACCACTCAAAAAACCAGAAATGGTACTATGCAGAAGTGCTAGCCTTGAGCACAAAGAGGCTCAGGCACAGTGCCCGGGCCCTGAGTACAAGCCCACAACATACATACATACAAACATACATACATACATACATACATCTACTTAACTAGGGAAATATCTGTTGCGTCTCTGAAGAACAGAGTTCAAAATTACTAAGACCAACTTTTAAATCATGTTATCAAAAAGTACTTACCACCTAAAAGAACAAAAACCTCAGTTCAGTGTTTCTTGCTTTCAAATTATTAAGAGGCAAAATACAAAATCTGTTACCAATAGAATACAATGAACTCCACAATGAAGATGTTAAATCTATGCAAAGAAGACCAGATGAAGTTATATCAGTTATAGCTATGTTCATTTCGCTACATTACAAATTACTTTGTATACAAGAAAGTCACCTTACCTTGCTTTCACTGATTTCTCGTATCCACTCTTTTACTAGGTTATTTAATTTTCCCAAAATTAAAATCCTGTTGAAAAAGCAATTATCAAGTATCAAACTGTTTGCTATTCAGTATCATTACTAATCAAAATAAAGGTTGTAAATATGTAGCTTCTTATCTTTTACCTTTTTGGGGCAGGTCCTGGGGCTATAACTTTGGACCAGGGCAGGGTTCCTGAGCTCTTTGCCCAAGGCTAGCACTCTACCACTGGAGCCACAGAGCCATTTCTAGACTTTTCTGTGATAAACTGAAAAGTCTCAAGGACTTTTCTGCCCCAAATGGCTTTGAACCATGATCCTCAGATCTCAAGACTCTTGAGTAACTAGAATTACAGGCATGAGCCACCAGAATCCAGCTTATTTTACATTCTTTCAGACAGTGTCTTGCTATATGTAGCCCAGGCTGGCCTCAAACTCATGATCCTCTTGCCTCAGCCTCCCAAGTGCTGGTATACACTATCATACTATTAAAGCTTACATTGTAAGTGATTAGAAACATACAGTAATTAGCTTTGTACAGACACTATTGCACTAGGTAAGGCATCCCTTTGCTGACAACTCTACACTACAATAACCAAAAACATCAATCATCAAAATTCAGCTAAGTTTACACTTACACTTTTGAGTTCAAGTCCAAACAATGCCAAGAAAAAAGTGAAAATCAAGGGAAGAGAATTCCACATAGAAAAATTAAGTTAACTATTTTTTTCTGAAGCAAAGATTTGGGAGAATAACCTAACTGATTTTCTGAGTAAAACATGTCTCAAAATTAATTTCAGTACCACAAACTAAAAATGCACACATCTTACCTGCGCTGTAGCTCCTCTTCTTCTTCAAATACCCCAAAGGGCTTCAATGTCTCAATCAGTTTCTGTGTAAGTATGCAGTCAGTCTCCTTGGGGGCTGCTAAGCTGATAGGAGAAGTAATGCCATAGTGCTTCTGTGATGTCTGTGTTTGCTGTGATCCCTGCGTTGTAACTGGACTAAAAATGGAATTGGGTAAAATTACTGCCCCAAAATTCTGCAATTTGAAAACAATCCATGACTTAAAAAGGCTACTTCAGTAAAGAATGCATTTCTAAAGTTGGTTCCATGCCAAACACCCAAGTTTTCACTTTGAGATAGGGTCCCACTATGAAACATAAGCTAGTCTTGAACTCATCACCCCCACACCTGGCTCCAAATGTTTATTTTCAAAGACATTTATTTTGTCTTCCTTTTAAAAAGTAACCTAAAGCAAATGGCCAAAAGGAAATTACTTCTCATCCCCCCAAGGATTTTAACTTTGTCATTACCTAAATATTAAAAACAGGAAAAACCATTAAAAAAAACCTAGATTAAACACATTATTAGAGGAAAATGCAATACAAAATAATACTTTTTAATCTGGGCACCAGTGGCTCGTGCCTCTGAATTCTAGCTAGTCAGGAGGCTGAGATCTGAGGATCATGGTTCAAAGTCAGTCCAAGCAGGGAAGTCTATGTGAGACTCTTATCTCCTCCTATTAACCACCAGAAAGCCAGAAGTGGCACTTTGGCTCAAAGTGGTAGATCACTAGCTTTGAAGCTCAGGAACAGTGCCCAATCCCTGACTTTAAACCCCAGGACTGGCACCAAAAATAAAAATAAATAAAAGTTTTTAAGAATGTTACCTATTGGAAAAGGAACCAAAATCTTTTACACTCTCATTCTACCAAAAATGCCATATTGCCAATATAAATGTAAATACATGGATACTTCTCAAATGGAACTTATCTGACTCAAAGAATAAAGCTCACTGCTAAAGGGCAATGTTACATAGTAAGTCCCATGACATCCACTTGGTTCAGGTCTTCACTGTGACTGATGGGCTCTTTTGTCTTCTGATCTCAGCAGAGACCTATAAGATGTCAGGAAGTTCAGAGTGCTCATTATAAAACTAGTCATTGTTTTGTATTAACTTCTGGTCAAGGCTTCCTGGTCTATTTACATAATGTCTCACCTTTGACTCAGACTAAACTAATGGTTATTGAATAAACATAAATCTCATTTATATAAATATAAACCTCATTTATTAATTATCTTTCAGCAACTAATTAATTCATGTAGGACTACTTCTTCCTACTAAGATACTGCCTGGCTGTGCAAGGCTATGATGTTAACTCACAAAGCTGATCATTTTTCAAAGGCACAGTAAGTTTTATGTTCCAAACCTATGGAGAATCTAAGCTTAAGATACACATTAAATACAGTTAAATTCTTCACAATATCTTGGTTACTACATAATTTATTAACTGCCATCATGCCTTGAGTGAGCCAAAACACTGCACCCCAACAATCTGGATAGGCAGTCAACCACCAGTCTTTGTATCCTCTTGCCCACCCTTCACACACTCATCATCCTCAGCAAGCACTGTGTGGCCAGCCAGGGGTCTCATGATGCAGATGTCATCCATGGCTGCTGGGATAGGCACAGGTTCAGCTAAGGAACACATTTTCAAGAGTAACTTGACTAAGCCCTCAGTGGGGAAAGCTTGGAGCCTGCTGAGCCAGGTGTCCAACATGCCCCTCAACCTGTGCTGTACCCCAGCCCTTACAGATGGGAACAGAGCCTTGCTCCTTTGAAATCAAGCAATCTATGGATTGCTCAACCACTCAGTGACTTGTCCCTGTATGAAGGTGTAGTGAGGAACGAATACAACCATGGTCTAAGCTCCTGAACTAAACTGTCTAGGCCTCATCAACAGCCAGAACATAATAGTCTGTACCTAGGAACATGGAGGGGTTTCTTAGTCCACAAATAACACACACAAGACACAAATGTGTAATTACAGAGTTTATTTTAGAGAACAAAACAAAAAACAACAAAAAGAGTTCTTCAAAACTGACACAATAAAGACAAGCATGACTCAGGAGGTAGAGAGCCAGCCAATGAGTGAAAATCATCAGATACAGAGTCCAAATTCTTGTCTCAGACAAAAGGGTGGGGAAAAAAAAGGGCAAGTGGCCAAGGCCACAGGCACCGCCTGTAATCCTAGCTACTTAGGAGGCTGAGATCTAAGGATTGTGGTTTGAAGCCAGCCCAGGCAGGAAAAGTCTGTGAGATCTTATCTCTAATAAACTACTCAGAAAAGGTCAGAAATGGTGCTGTGGCTCAAGTGGTAGAGCTTTAAGCCTTGAGCAAAAAGCAGCTCAGGGACAGAGCCCAAGCCCCATAGTTCAAGCTCCAAGACTGGTAAAAACAAAAAACAAAAGGTGGGCCTCCAAATACCATTGAAGGACTGACTCCCACCTTACTCCCTCAGGTCAAGCAAGACACCAGGTGCACACCAACAGGCTTGACCACATGCCTGTCCACAAGCAGGTTATTCTAACCTAGGCCTAGCTGAAAGTCCGTGTCCCTAGGCCCCCAGTAATTTACAGCCTGATTTTTACTCCTTTGTTTCCTTCTTAAGACCCATATAAACCCAGCTCCAAAACCCAATCCCTGGTACAACTTCTAAACCGGCGGAAGGTCTGTGGCCCTCACTGGCAATAAACAATCCTAGCCTGCTGACGATTGAGTCCAGCCTATTTTTTTTTCAGTTCTCCATTTTCATAACATTCCTTTACAGTATAATATTTACTTGGTTTCTGAAAGCTTACCTTTTCCAGCTTTATTAGGGCATAACTGGTATATTAAAATTCCTAAGTATAATTAATGTATACAACTTGATGGAGTAGACATACACACTTGTGTTTTCATCACCATAATCAAGGTAATCACACCCAATACCTCAAGTTTCCTTGTGCATTTTTTCTCTGTTGTAGTTCCAAGAACAAAAGATACTTATTGTTTTTAAGTTCAAAATACCTTATTTTTGAAGTGTCTGCTACAAAGCACACTCACCACATAGCCTAGCTGATGTATGTATTCTCTGTGTTGGCCATTGCTTCATGGGATTTCTCCAACTAAACTATATTCCTTGGTTACACTGAAGTTATTAATGCTTTCCTAAATAATTTTTCTTTGAGGCAAGGTCTTGCTATGCTATGCAGCCATGCTGCCACCAAACTTATAATTCTTAGCTTCCCAGAGTGTTGTAATTCCCAGACACTTATCCCCCCAGATCTCATGTTTTAATCTAAGGAAAAATAAAAATGAAAAGTGAAGTTTAGAGTTCATTCTGTCTAATCTAGACTTGCTTCAAGCACGTAGAGCCTGAAGTACAAGCACAAATCACAATTTTATAGCATCAAAAAATAAAGTTGTATTTGTGTTTTGTGCAAGTCATGTTTTTCTTCACTTTTCTCCATTATGATTGAGTTAACGTCCCTACGGTGTAGCTGGAGTCATTAATAAAATATGAATACCCATTCACCTTGGACTTAATTGCTTTCATCCTCAAATCCAGTTTTCATTATCACACACATACATATACACCAAACAATGCTTGTTGACTTAAATCTTAACAGAAAATCGTGATACTGGTTCACGTTTAAAAATTCACCAAGTTTCTCACCCTAATTGGAAAAAATACAAATGTCTATGTAAAGCTCCACATGAACATTTGGAAGGGAAAAAGAGGGAAAGTTGAGACAGGCTTTGCTATGTACAAGACTGCCTAGAACTAAGTCATATCCACATTAAAATTTGTATTTACTTCATTCAAAATGTAGTTTCTTATGTAGCCTCCACATTAAGAGTTAACATAACTGTTTCACCCAATTCAAGGGGGAAAAGTATGTAACTTAAACCTAGATGTTTATGTATACACAACTCAAAAACCTGTATAAAGTAAGTAAATTGCAACCAAACAAAAACATTTTCTGAATCATACTGTTTCTAATAAAAGCATGACAAGCTGGGTACTGGAGGCTCATACCTGTAATCCTAGCAACTCAGGAGGCTGATATCTGAGGAATGTGGTTCAACAAAGCCACCTGGGACAGAAAAGGCCCTAGGAACTGTCCCTGATTGTCTTTGGTTCAAGGCTAGAGCTCTATCACTTGAACACAGTGCCACTTTGGTCTTTTCTGAGTACTTTATGGGAGATAAGTCTCCCAGTCTGGGAATGTGGCTCAGTGGTAGAGTGCCTGCCTAGCATGCATGAAGCCCTGGGTTCAGTACCACATAAACTGAACAAGTCAGAAGTGGCGCTGTGGCTCAAGTGGTAGAATACAAGCCTTGAGCAAAAGAAGCTTAGGGACAGTGCCCAGGCCCTGAGTTCAAGCAGCAGGACTGGCACACACAAAAAAAAGTCTTACCGACTTTCCTGCCTGGGCTCGTTTTGAACCAAAATACTAAGATCTCAACCTCCTGAGTAGATAGGATTACAGGTGTGAGCCACCAGCAATTGGCCCTGAATGTCCTCTCTCCAATTAACCACCAGAAGTGGGTCTGTGACTCAAGAAGTGGTAGTGTTAGCCTTAAGCAGAAAAGCTCAGGAACAGTGTCCAGGCCCTGAGTCAAAGCCCAGGACTGAATTTTAAAAAGAAAGCCAGATGTTTTGACTTTTGAAGGTCCAAATGCCCCAAGTAAAAATATAAGTATTATTTTATCTTAAATGGAAGAAATTGATTTTTCCATTAATTTTTTTTTTTTTTTTTGGCCAGTCCTGGGCCTTGGACTCAGGGCCTGAGCACTGTCCCTGGCTTCTTCCCGCTCAAGGCTAGCACTCTGCCACTTGAGCCACAGCGCCGCTTCTGGCCGTTTTCTGTATATGTGGTGCTGGGGAATCGAACCTAGGGCCTCGTGTATCCGAGGCAGGCACTCTTGCCACTAGGCTATATCCCCAGCCCTCCATTAAATTTTTAACACTAGAAATTAGTGATAGAGTGGGGGGAAGTAGCTTAGTGGTAGAATGCTTTGCCAAGTGTGGTGGGCAAGGCAGAGTGGGGAACTTGAAGAAGGTCTGAAGGGGGGGAGGGTTAATTAAAAATTAATGATCATGCTGGGTACTTATGCCTCTCACACCATAATCCCAGCAGCTACTCAGGAGGTTAAGATCTGAGGATCACAGTTCAAAGTGAGCCTAGGCAGCAAAGTCCTTGAGACTCTTACCTCCAACAAAGCATTGAAACAACTGTAAGTGGAGCTGTGTGTAAGCACTGGCCTTGAGCAAAAGCTCAGGGACAGTGCTCAGGTCCAGTTCAAGTCCCAGGACAAGCACAAAACAAACAAACAAAACTAATGACAACTTCCTACTGCTGCTCAGTTTCTAACAAAACAAAGTTACAGTTAGATTTTGGGAAATTTAGAAGAAACTTCAGAAAAAAGTAGATTCTATTTCACATAGGCACTCTCACTAACAGGCTGCCAAGTGGAATTGTATACCAGACAGTTGCCAATCCCAGGAACACAAACCTTTTCTTCCCATTTCTCAACACATTAGATTCCTAGCTCATGTATATCACTTTCTAGAAACATTTGCCACAAGTTTTTGTTTTGGTTTTGGGGCTTGAAATCTGGGCCTGGCCTGGGCACTGGTTCCTGAGCTCTTCAGCTCCAGGCTGGCGCTCTACCACTTGAGCCACAGTGCCACTTCCAGTTTTCTGGTGGTTAACTGGGAGATAAGAGTCTCATGGACTGGACTTTCCCTGCCCAGGTTGGCTGTGAACCGTGATCCTCAGATCTCAGACTCTGTGAGCCACCAGTGCCACAGGCTGCCAAAAGTTTTCTTCAGATGTTACTCTACTCTAAAAAGTAAAGTTCAACAATTAATGTCAAATTCTTACCCTCAAAAAAGAAAAAATCATATACATATCACCCAATCTGGAAGAAATTATTTTATTGTTGATACTTGTAGAGTTCATAAGTTTTGTAGATTACAATGACGATGTCCGTCATTGGGAAGGTTAAACTGTGTATTGTGAAATTTAGTTACTTAATCTCAATAAAGGGGGGGGGGGAATCGCTCTATTCTAAGAACTAGTTTTAGGATCCTAATTTCTTGTTGCTGTTTTTTGTTTTGTTTTGTTTTCCTTATGAGACAGTAATTCACTCTGAAGCCTAGGCTGGGTTCAAACACAATCATCTTGTCTTAGTCTTCCTTCCAAAGTGCTAGGATTAAGTTGTACAGCACCACACATAGCTGTTTTTTGATTCACCCACCTCCAATGTAAATATCATGCTACCTGCTACCTCTTAATATACATTTAAAACCTATTAAATCTTGATCTAGTCTAGATCAGAAGTAAAATGTGTATGTATACACTTACAGACACATCCTATCACAATCACAAGGCAACCACACTACAGATGCATAGACCTTGTTGTTTTCAGATTCAAGACAACATGTAAAGGATATTTTCAGAGAGCGAGGGATGGGGTGACATTGTCCAATAAGAAATGTGCTCTTTACCTAACTTATAACTGTAACCCCTCTGAGAGGTACATCAGCTTTAAAATAAATTTTTGAAAAAAATACTTTGAAAACTTTTCTCTCCTTAAAAGATATTCTCTTCAGAATGCCTGAAAGTAATTCCAGCAAAGCCAAGTTCTCATTTGACTTTTGAGGCAGGATCACACTATATAACCCAAACTGGCCTCAAACTCACAGCTTCTCTTACTCAGCCTCCTGCAATGACTGGGGTACATAATGCTGAGATTATAAGTAAGCACAACGCTTGGTTGCATCCTTAAAACTGTTTAACAGATGGATCATCCAGCCAATATTTACTAAACACCAGAAGAAACTTAAAAACAAAGATGCAATAGACTGCACTCCATGAAAATAAAGTATGGTGAAACTCAAGACCAAACTGTAAATTTAAGGTTGGTTACTCAAGAAAAATATGGTACATGGGCAATTACTACAATAGCCAGGTTACTTTCTCTTTCTTCCTAAGGGCACTTCCAAATGCTCCTCTTTTGTGCATTCTCTTTTGATTGGCTGTGAGAAGCAAAAATCCACTCCATTTGCAGCACTTGTGCATCAACCTGTCTAGTAAAACTTAAAAATGAAGGACTAAAGCCAGGTACCAGTGGCTTATTCCTGTAATTCTAGCTACTCAAGAGACTGACATCTGAGGATTGCAGTTCAAAGCCAAATCCTTATAGGAAAAAGTTTGCCAGATTCATATCTCCAGTAACCTACTAAAAAAGCCAGAAACAGAGTTGTAGCTCCAGTGCTAGCCTTGAGCAAAAAAAGTTCAGGGATGAAAGCCAGGCCCTAAGTTCAAGCCCCAGGACTAGGACTAAAATATGTGTGTGTGTGTACATAAACAGAAGGAAATACAATGAAAATGTAAAATATCAAAGTGTTTGGAAGACTTCAAGCCACACGACTGGGGGGGGAGGGGAAGCCTACATTCTATTTTGAATATATCTTTTAATCAGTGACATCATGACTGGAAAATAATAAAGTATAGTAAAACTCATAATTAATGTACATTAATACTAGGAAGCACAATTTAAACATCTCCTATGACCAAACTGACTAGAATACTAATGTTTAAGAATCCAAGGGCTATGGGGCTGGGGATATGGCCTAGTGGCAAGAGTGCTTGCCTCCTATACATGAGGCCCTGGGTTCAATTCCCCAGCACCACATATACAGAAAACGGCCAGAAGTGGCGCTGTGGCTCAAGTGGCAGAGTGCTAGCCTTGAGCAAAAAGAAGCCAGGGACAGTGCTCAGGCCCTGAGTCCAAGCCCCAGGACTGGCAAAAAAAAAAAAAAAGAATCCAAGGGCTAGGGCTGGGAATATGGCCTAGTGGCAAGAGTGCTTGTCTCGTATACATGAAGCCCTGGGTTCGATTCCTCAGCACCACATATATGGGAAAAGCCAGAAGTGGCGCTGTGGCTCAAGTGGTAGAGTGCTAGCCTTGAACAAAAAGAAGCCAGAGACAATGCTCAGGCCCTGAGTCCAAGGCCCAGGACTGGCAAAAAAAAAAGAATCCAAGAGCTGGGAATGTGGCTTAGTGGTAGAGTGCTAGGCATACATGAAGCTCTTGGGTTTGATTCCTCAGTGCCACATAAACAGAAAAGGCTGGAAGAGGTACTCAATGATAGAGCACTAGCCTTGAGCAAAAGAAGCTCAGGGATAGAACCCAGGCTCTGACTTCAAGCCCCATGTCTGACCAAAGGGGAAAAAAAAAATCCCAAAACTACTAAAACTATCATCAAATACAGAAGACTGATTTGTGGATCAATGTGTATTACAAATATATAATAGAAGACAAGGCATCTCTCTAACTGAAGAGAAAACACCTAACAAATCCTCTTCTGTTCTTAAATCTTAAATCTTCATTCATCAATGAGAAATGTTATACAACAATCCAGAGCTACAACCTAAAATCTCTAATAAATGACTTTAAGCAACCACACAGTTACTAAAAATACATGTTAAAAAAAAAAGGTGCTTTGATGCATACATGTACTCTCAGCTACTCACAAGGCTGGAGGAGGACTACTTAAAGCTGAGCTGCCCGGGAGTGCAGGGCAAGCCTGAGCAACATAAGATTTTCTCAAGACAGAAGAAACAGGCACAAACAAAAAGAAACAGGAAAAAAATTACTAAGATTTTTAATGTTATACTCTGTATACACAAGTATATAGTGTATGTTATCACCAAAGAGATTCATTTAAATAGTCTACATAAAAACTTACAGGAAGACAAGTAGGGCATGGTGGTGCATTTTGGAGCCCAGAGACCCATTACAAATGTTATGTCTACCAACATTTATTGCATTAAAAATTACAACTGGGGCTGGGAATATGCCTAGTGGTAGAGTGCTTGCCTCGCATACATAATGTCCTGGGTTCAATTCCTCTACACCACATATACAAAGTGGTGCTGTGGCTCAAGTGGTAGAGTGCTGGCCTTGAGCAAGAAGCCAGGGACAGTGCTCAGACCCTGAGTTCAAGCCCGAGGACTGCCCCCCACACCCGCAAAAATATTACAACTGAACCTTTTTTTGAGTCTCACTATGATCCCCCCAGCCAGGCCTCAAACTATATAACCCCCCTGCCTCAGCCTCCCCAGTACAAGAACACAGGCACAAATGTCAATATTCAGGGCAAGAGCATTTTGAAAATTTTATTGTAAAGGTGATTAACAGGGCAGTTAGTTACAAAAGGTAAAGAGTACATTTCTTTTTAAACACTGTTACCCTGACTAGAGCATTTTTAAAATATTTATTCACTTAACAGGAAATACACCTTAACTGAATTTTCAAAGTGAGAAAAAAACACCCCCCCCCCCAGAAATTAAGTACAATGGCATTCTTTCACAGATTTACAAATCCCAATTTTTCTTTGTGCAACACTGGGACTTGAACTTGGTATCTGATGTTTGCTTTTGCTCACTAGCTGGAGGCTCTATTATGAGCAGAGCCACGCCCCATTACAAACACCCCCCCTCCCCCTATCAGTTGTGGGACTTGAACTCTGGGTGCTGTCCCTCAGCTCTTCAGCACAAGGCTAGCGCTCTGCCACTTGAGCCACAGCACCACTTCTGGTTTTCTGGTGGTTAATTGGAGATATGAGTCTCATGGACCTTCCTGCCCAGGCTGGCTTTGAATCCTGATCCTCTAATCTCAGCCTCCAGAGTAGCTAGGGTTACAAATTTAATTCTGACTAAACCAAATATGACTGAATTCTCCTCTGCATCTACATTTAACCCCATGCAATAAATTGTTGATAAAGATAACTTAGAACTGTAACACTTTTATAATTTTTATAATTTAAAAAAAAAATGAAAAAAGAAGCCAGAAGTAAAGCTGTGGCTCAAGTGGTAGAGCACACTTGCCTTGGGCGAAACTGCTAGAGGAAAGCTCCCAGGCCTGTATAGCTCAGGTGCTACCAGTATATACACAAAAAAAATTTAAATAGCCTGAAAATTTAAATAGCCTTCTAGGATAATTCTGGACTGCTTTCTTCCAGACTATACCAAAACCTCACAAGTGGCAGTTTCCTAAAAACTAGTTACAATAGGCTAGCTCAAACTCCTATCTGACCTTTCTTACTGTTACATAAAAACAACCTACATAGCGAGATGCCAGTGGCTCATGCCTGTAATCCTAACTACTCCAGAAGCTGAGATCTGAGGATTGGCTTCAAAGTCAGCCCAGACAGGAAAGTCCTATCTCCAATCAACCACCAGAAAATCAGAAGTGGTGCTGTGGCTCAAGTGGTAGAGCACTAGCCTTGAGGTGAAGAGCGAGACAGCGCCCAGGCAGACTTCATGACCCCCAAAGGGGGGGGGGGGGAGGCCTACATTCTATTTTGGTTTTGTTTTGCTTTTTTGCCAGTCCTGGGGTTTGAACTCAGGGCCTAATCACTGTCCCTGGCTTCTTGCTCAAGGCCAGCATTCTACCGCTTGAGCCATAGCACCACTTCTGACTTTTTCTGTGTCTGTGGTGCTGAGGAATCAAACCCAGGGCTTCATGTATACAAGGCAAGCATTTTACCACTAGGCCATCTTCCCAGCCCCCTACATTCTATTTTGAATATATCTTTTAATCATTTACATCATGACTGGTCATTTTGAAAATTTGGATTGTCTAAATTACATGTATCTTCCAAATAGCAACATGCTATGTAATATCCCCCCCAAAACCTACATTCATTAGCATTACTAATTCCATCTGAAGCACCTTGAAGTATTGGGAATCTGTTGCTGAGTTCACAACAGCTGAAACAAGCTTTCCAAAATTCTAATTTTTTCTTGAAAGCTCTTATTCCTTACTGACTATAAATACTACAGTTTCTTTCCTAGAAAGACAGGCTCATGTCATTCTCCAGTGTGTGCTAAATACCCGATTTAAGAGTCAACAACCATCACTTGGTCTTTCAGATAAAAATGAAGTTTGGGGGGAAAGCAAAGGAAGGAGTGACATTGTCCAAAAAAGATATGTACTCGTTACCTGATTTATGAAATGGTAACCCCTCTATATAACACCTTAATAACAATAATAAAATTATATTTCTTTTTTAAAAATGGAGCTTGGTGAGAATTCACAAATCAAATCGTTCAAGTACTCTCCCTCAAAACCATCATTCTTCTTCCCACTGCTACAGCTGGTTAAAGGCAACCTCAAGGGTCAAGGTCCAATGAAAGCATTTCTTTTTTTTGCTGTTATTGCAGTGCTAATATCAACCCTAGGGCTCCGAACATGCTAAGCCAGTACTCTACCACTGAAATAAAACCCCACACTTTCATCAAGAACTTTATGCAAGGCTAAGTCCAAACCTTAGAACTGCCATATACATGTGTTAATTACATTAATATACATTATGCAATATGCATCTATATATTACACATAAGTTTATTATACACAAATATACAATCACATACAAACACACATGTATGTATTATACATATAATGTACATACACATAATTACATATATAGTGTTATATATGTGATTATATGTATCTACATAAGTATAATCAAAATTAAGGCTGGAGGCAAGGGTCATGAGATAGAACACTTACATAGCAAGTATAAGGCCCTTAGGTTCAAACCCCAGTAATGCTCCCAAATCTAGAAGTCTACTAAGAACTTTTATTTGAAACAAGATCTATTTAGCCCAAGCAGGCCTCTAACTCAAAATCTTCCTTCTTCAGCCTCCCACACCACTGGGATGACAGGGTTGACCCACTACACTAGGCCTGTTTGATGACATGGAGGTTTTGCTAACATTCTGCTTGCACTGGCCTCTGCAATTCTCCTGATCTCTACCTCCCAAGTAGTTGAGATCACAGATGTGAGCCTCCATGCCTGGTTCTTTAAGAAATTAAAATTTTAAGCTATGTACCCAACTGCCAACTGTCTTTTGCGTGTTGCTAAGGTACAAGCAGCATTACTCACCATTGCTTTTGCCATCAGTGAAAAAATGCCAAGAGTAAAAACAGACAGACCACCTCAGCATTATGAATCTTATGCACACTCTTCTGAAAGTATCTAAGAGATGATCCCCCCCCCAACATCCTCAGATCACACTGAGAACCACAGCTACCTAATATTTGCCCACAAACAGGTCTCATTTCTACTTTTCATGGGTACTATGCTTTGTATTAATGTGTAGATCTCAACCAGAGAATTTTACACCTCAAGGTACAGCTGGCCAAATGTGGAGACATTTTTGTCATTGTCATTACTGGAAAGCTATAGGGATGAAACTCTGAGACTTCAGTAAACAAAAGGCAAGGGCACTGTTAACACTACAATACACAAAAAAACAGCTTCCTGCAAAGAATTCGCCCAGACTAAGGAATAGATTCTAAGACCTCCAAAAATTTTGTCTATTTCAGGACCATAATTTCTTTTAAAAACATAGACATCTGATCACATTATGTTCTAACAAATTAATCTTTTCACCCATCCAAATTTAACTGGCCAAGTATACCAAAATTCAAACCAAGTCAAACACAAAGTAGCTACGAAATAACAATTCAACACATCAAAGAAAATCAATGACTATGTGACTCCCCTCAACATGAGAAACAAAGAATGCCCTCAGTGATTTAAAAAAGAAGTACCTAGCATTTGGGAGGACCTAAGTTCACTCTTCAATACCTTAAGAGGAAAAGAAAAACAAAATGAATAGAGCAAATTAATAAGGAAGAACTTTTTTTGTCGGTGTGGGGCTTTAACTCAGAGCCTGAGTGCTGTCTTTAAGCTTTTTTTGTGTTCAAGACTCTATCACTTTTTTTTTTTTTTGCCAATCCTGGGCCTTGGACTCAGGGCCTGAGCACTGTCCCTGGCTTCCTTTTTGCTCAAGGCTAGCACTCTACCACTTGAGCCACAGCGCCACTTCTGGCCATTTTCTAGATATGTGGTGCTGGAGAATCGAACCCAGGGCTTCATGTATACGAGGCGAGCTCTCTCGCCACTAGGCCACATTCCCAGCCCCAAGACTCTATCACTTTTGAGCCACAACTCCACTTCTGGTTTTCTGGTGGTTAGCTGGAGATAGTCTGAGACTATCCTCCCAGGGCCGGCTTTGAACCGAGATCCTTAGATCTCAACCTCCTGATTAGCTAGGATAACAATACTCTGTTTAGAAGTGCCTATGCAGAATGTGGTCTTTTTACTGGTTGAAGTGTAAGTTTAACCCTAAGCATCCTTCGGTACTTCACAGTAAACTTGGCCTTAAAATGGAGTAAGGCAGGCTGGGAATGTGGTAGAGTGCTTGCCTAGCATGCATGAAGCCCTGGGTTCATTCAGTACCACATACACAGAAAAAGCCCCACATACACAGAAAAAGCCACAAGTGGCCTATGGCTCAAGCTAGCCTTGAGCAAAAGGAATCCAGGCTCAGGCTCTGAGATCAAGCCCCAGGACAAAAAAAAAACAGAGTAAGTAAAGACCGGGCTATTCAGTAGAAATCTCAAGAAACACATAGGAGGGGCTGGAGATATGGCCTAGTGGCCAGAGTACTTGCCTTGTATACATGAGGCCCTGGGTTCAATTCCCCAGCGCCACATATACAGAAAACGGCCAGAAGTGCCGCTGTGGCTCAAGTGGCAGAGTGCTAGCCTTGAGCAAAAAAAAAGAAGCCAGGGACAGTGCTCAGGCCCTGAGTCCAAGACCCAGGACTGGCCAAAAAAAAAAAAAGAAACACATAGGAAAGGGGATACCTGCAAGCACATGTGTTGACACTTCCATTTATTTATATATGTATGTATTTATTTATTTATTTTGGCCAGTCCTGGGCCTTGGACTCAGGGCCTGAGCACTTGCCTGGCTTCATCCAGCTCAAGGCTAGCACTCTGCCACCTGAGCCACAGCGCCCCTTCTGGCCGTTTTCCATATATGTGGTGCTGGGGAATCGAACCGAGAGCTTCATGTGTAGGAGGCAAGCACTCTTGCCACTAGGCCATATTCCCACCCGAAACTTCCTTTTATACAAGTGAACCAACTTGCAAAAGATTTCTCCGGGCTGGGAATATAGGCCTAGTGGTAAAGTGCTTGCCTCGTACACATGAAGCCCTGGGTTCAATTCCTCAGCACCACGTATATACAAAAAAAGCTGGGAGGAGGGAGAAGTGAGGGAGGAGGTAACAAACAGTACAAGAAATGTATCCAAGACCTAACCTATGAAACTGTAACTTCTCTGTACATCAGTCTAAAAGAAAGAAAAAAAGCTGGAAAGTGGCGCTGTGGCTCAAGTGGCAGAGTGCTAGCCTTGAGCAAAAAGAAGCCAGGGACAGTGCTCAGGATCCGAGTTCAAGCCCCAGGACTGGCCCCAAAAAAAAAAATTCTAAAGCATTTAGTCTTCAATGGAAAATGGATCTCTTCTATCCTTATGCCAGGGCCATGCTTTCACTCCAATTCTTGCCATAAAGTGAAAACCCAATGAAAACTCATACCTTCCTCAAAGAATGTCAGGAAATGCATAGAAGATGCAAATTACCTCTAGTGTATTCTTTTCCTTACATTTTCAGTATAGTGACAGGATCATCTTAAGTTCCTTTCAAAAACAGAAATAAAACAGGAGCTAACACAAGGTCAACACGTGATCTGAATCCAACTGTTTATGTGAATTCTTCCTGAACTGAAATCATCACAGAAACCTTGGTGAGCCTGGATCTCCTGCTGCTGCTTCTTCCCATCCCATTAAAGGAGGGCTCAGTTAACGGGACAGCACAGATCTCAAGATTTTAGCAAATGTTCTTATCCTAGAAAAAAAAATCATCTGACATGCTTCTGAACCAAAACTCAGGGACAAGGTGAGATTCGGCAAGAAGAAGGAAGCCATGAAATCCTTTTTAAAGTAATTATATAAAATCCGACAGATGTCATACTGAATCTTGCGTCATTTTTATTCCTATCTGCAGAGTCAGACAAACACTGTTAACTGGCCATGCTTTAAAAAGGTCTGTCTTTAGAAAGTTCCTTAAGTATCTGCACTAATGGTACCTAGATGGCATATAAACTTTCATTTGGATCTAACATAAGCAAAACTTTGCTTTCGTTCCACAAAGACAAAAAAGAAAACGGGGATTCTGGTGTCCTAGGGAGCACTTTGACACTTACAAAAAGGAAGGAGTTTGATCATTTAGGCTCAGCACTCACTGCAGATACGTTTATCTAATCCGTGCGTGTCAGACGCCACATTCTTAGAAGAAAAGATGAGAGGGAAGATAACTTACAAAACTTCCCACCTGTGTGGTGTGCTCGGCCCCGTGGAGCGAGCGGCGCCTAACACAATCAATCAGGTCCGCCCGCGCCGTGGCGGGGTGCGGGGCGAAGACCGAGGGAGAGAAGCCGGCGGAATGGAGTGTGGCACCCCGCTTCAAGACGCCATCGGGACCGGCCACGCCGGCAGCCCGAGCGCGGGAGCTGCCCACGGCCGGCGGGGAGGGCGGGGGGGGGGGGCGCCCCGGGCTGGCGAGCGGAGGGAAAGGGAGGGGAAGGCCGAGGACCGAGGACCGGGTCGGGACCCGAGCGGGGCTCCCCGCGCGCGCCCCCCTCGGGGAGGCGGAAGTGCGGCGAGCGCGGCGCCCGACGGAGGCATCGCGAATCCACGGGAAACCCAGGCGCCGCGGCGGAGGCGAGGCGGCCCGGCCCCGGCGCGGGGCCGGGGCTCCGTGGGCTCCTCCGGAAGGGGAAGGCCCCGCGGGTCCGGCCGCCCCCCTCCAACAGGGAGAACTCCCCCGCTGCCCCGGCCCTCTCCCCGCGGGGCGAGGCCCGGCCGCGCGCCCCTCCCCTCCCCCTGCCCGGGCCCAGTCGGCGTGCGGGGAAAACAAAAACACAAGCACTTACAACGGCATCGTCTCCGGCGCCGGCACCGCCCAGTCACTTCCCCCCCGCAACCGCCGCCACTGCCGCCCTGGGCATGATCCACTGAGGCGGGAGGGAGGGGGGGGGCCTGGCTCAGCCCTGGGTCCAACCCCACTCCCGCACCCGCTCCCGCCGCTTTAAGCGCTTCTCCTCCTTCCCCTTCGTCCCAACATGGCGCCCGAGCGCTACCACAGCAACGTTCTAGAACCGCTGACGTCGCCGCGCACGCCGGGCGCGCGCCTGCGCACCAGCCCGTCGGGCGCCGCGGGTCCTCACGGGAGTTGTAGTTCCAGAGGCGGTGGCGGGTCCCGCAATTTCTACTCGGAACCTCTCACGTTTCCGCGGTGAGTGTGGGATGGCCTGTGGGAGCTCTTCTCCCGGGGCTCAGAAAGACACGTCGTCCCTCGGACCGGGGCGAAGCGAGCGACGTCCGTGGGCGCGGAGAGAGGGGGCGGGGAGAAACAGACCCGCCAAACTCCGCTTCCGGCGCGTCGCGAAGTCCCGCCTTCCGGGACGCGGAAGGAGGCGCGTCTGGTGGGCCGAGGCCCGGGCGTGTGCACCACGTGCCGCCGCCGGGAGAGCCGGGTTAGCGCCTGTGGGCCGAGCCGGTTCCGGGGCCGGGCCCGGGGCGCGTGCACCACGTGCCTCCGGGAGGGAGCCGGGGCCGAGCCTGCGGCGAGCGCACCACGTGCCGGCGGGAGAGCCGGGTTAGCGCCTGTGGGCCGAGCCGGTTGGGGGCGGAGGGGGGTGGGGGGCCGAGCCCACGTGTGCACCACGTGCTGGCCGAGGAGCCAGGTTAGCGCCTGTGGGCAGAGCCACTAAGGGGTGTGTGTGTGGCGGGGCGGGGCGGGGGGGGGGGCAGTGGGGTTTCCCAGGTGCTACCTGGATCGCGCCAAGGGGCAGGCCTGATTCTTTGCAGAAGGCAGCAGGGTAATACCTGCCCCACAGTGTCACGGCCATCAGTGTGAGGGTACAGGGGGGGGGGGGGTCCTTAGTGCCCAGCCTGGCACCAAAGCATATTCAGAACCCCGGTGTCTGCCCAGACCACGGGAATTGCATCAAGACCCAGGTTTTTGTGTCTGCTTCCAATGCCATTTCGTAGACTTGGCCTCTAGAGGTATGGAATCAATAACTTTGTCAAACAGTGAATGTGACGACAGCAAATTAGAAACGATGAAATGCATTATTTTGCCGAAGACGTGTTAGGGGCTTCCAGGGAGAGGATTCTCCTGTCCCTCCAAGAGTCCACCACTCAGAGACGGTCTCAAGCGAAAAGATAGATTTATTGGGGAAGCAAAAAGCGAACTGACCGGCCAGGGACACAGCAGACTCGGGAGCTGAAACTGTGACAGTGAAAAGCAGGCTGACCGGCCAGTCCTCAAATTGGGGTTTATAAAGGTAAAAGCATAGCTCAAATGAAGGGGGTTGACTGCAGGGGGTAGAGCAAGGAACAAACAAGTCATTGACAGAAGCAGAATTTTGGGGTCAGGTTGACCTAATGTACTCCCCCCAATATTTCCTACCATTTTTCCCTAGTCAAGATGGAGTCAGCTGTACTCCCTACAACACACCCTCTTTCCAGCTCCTTTCAGTCCCCAGTGAAAGTTTGAGGAATTTCCTGAGGCACATTCTCTATTGCGTTCTTTTCCTCTTAAAAGTAGAAGGTATTCTACCATTCACCCAAATAGCCGTAGAGAGGATCCTGTAAGTATAGGAAACTATAAACCAAAACTGCAAATCTTCTTTGTAGGTACCTGTAAACCTTCAGGAAAAGTGACAGGGACTTCCCTGTTATCACAGAACAACTGGTAAAATGAAAAACGCTGAGTGTAAATTTCAGAGATCTTTGCATGAACAAAAAGTATACGAAATAATCAACCTTAGTGTATATCGATTCCATGTTGGAATATCTTGGTTGTACTGCACTGAAGAAAATGTGTGTTAAAAGTAATTTCAGGTCTGAGAATGTGGCTTAGTGGTAGAGTGCTTGCCTAGCACGCATGAAGCCCTGGGTTTGGTTCCTCAGTACCACATAAACAGAAAAAACCAGAAGTGGTGCTGTTGCTCAAGTGGTAGAGTGCTAGTCTTGAGCAAGCCATGAGTTAAAGCCCCAGGACTGGCAAAAACTAAATAAATAAAAAAGTAATTTCAAGGCTGGAAATATGGCCTAGTGGCAAGAGTGCTTGTCTTGTATATATGAAGCCCTGGGTTCGATTCCTCAGCATCACATATATAGAAAAAGCCAGAAGTGGCGGTGTGGCTCAAGTGACAGAGTGCTAGCCCTTAGCAAAAAGAAGCCAGGGACAGTGCTCAGGCCCTGAGTTCAAGCCCCAGGACTGGCAAAAATAATAATAATAATAATAATTTCACCAGGTGAGCTGGCTATGGAGCTAGCTCAGCATAGAACTCTTGTTCAGTATGCTTAAATCTCTACTTTCAATCTCCAGTACCCCTCCCCCCAAATTAACGCCACCTCTTTTTCACTTTTTTAAATGCAGCCACTAGAAAATTCTATATAATTTGTGTAGCCCTCATATTAAATGTGGATACTGGGTCTAAGTAAAACCATCTTGTTCTCACCACTGTCTTGATAGATAATGGAGACTTTTCACCCAGTTCTAAAAACTCTTCAGGTGAAATAGGTCTTTCTTTGGATTTCAGATGTGTCTTGTGGTTTAGCTCCAGGAAAGTCTTACTCCAGAGAATTCTTGCCATAAGCACTCCCCCCGCCCTGCCCCTTCTTGTTCCACTCAGTTTGCTTTGCTTCTGTAAACACAATTTTGATAGGTTTATTTTCTCATACTGATCATGTGATTTTTGCCTTGTATTAACTACATTTGAGACTGTGAGTTCTTTAGGGACAGGAGTCTGCTAGCAGTTGCTGGCTTTGTAAAATCTACTGACTCAACCTCTCGAAGTATCTCACTGATCTAATTCTGTATAACAATATCAGCTGAGCAACACTCAAATTCAAGTGCTAATTCTTCCACTTATTTCCTTCCACTCTTGTTATCACTTTGGCTTTGGTTGGGAAACTGTCCTTTTAAAGGATATGTCCTTTATAATCTGAGCTGGACACAGTGGAGTCTTAGCTGTTCCACAGACTGAGGCAAGACAATCAGTTAAGTAATCCAATCTCAAAAAAAAAAAAATAGGTTAAAAACCTGAGATCTAGAAGATCAATAATGTTGATTATGATGTGGTCCTAAACATTGCTTATAAGGTGTATTTCAGGAATTAAAGAATGGAAAGTCTTCCATTGTGCTATCCTCTAGAATGTGTTTCAATGAGCTGGTGAAAGTACTTCACCAGTATTTTTTAAAAACAAAAACCAGGTTCATATTTTGAGCCAAAGGGCTCTAATCCCACCTACTGGGAAGGTAGAAAGACAATCACTTGTTCAAGGCCAGTCTGGGCTATGTAGTGTTATATGGGAATTTGATTGCAAGATACAGAGAAGCCACATTTTAAGAGGTCGCCTTAGGAGTCTGTATTAGAAAGCCAGCAACTGTGAGTGGACACATGTCCCCCCAAAACTTGCAGCCTTGAATGCACTTAAAACTGCTAAGAAACTGAGCCATGAAGAAAGTATATATACATTTTTCATTATATATGTATATATATATGTATGTGTGTGTGTGTGTGTGTGTATCAACAAACCAGATCAACCAAAGAGGGATGCCATGATAACTGTAAGTCTGCTGAAAGGAGACTGCCACATGGTTCAGGCAGAAAAGAGTTTGTTTGGGAGGTCCAAACTGCCAGACTGCACTGGTGTAGGCTGTAGTGTGTGGCAACTTAAACTAATGGCGGAGATAGATCATATAGGGAAGGGCAAATTGTGACTAGAGTGGGTGAGGAAGTGACCTCAGAGGATGAGGGTGTGACCTCAGAGCCTGAGGAACCTCCCACTGCCCCCAAGGGCACTAGTTACCTGGTTTACAGGTGCTGGGCAGGGAGACAGCAAAAGGATGGGTCTACCCGGGGTTTCACATGGAGAGAAAGCAAAGAGAAGGGGCCATTTTTCCTGGGTGGACCTAACAGTGACCCACGGAGGGTCAGGAAACATGAGGCATGGTACAAAATGGCAGCTGAGGTGGTGGGGTCTAAAAAAGGTTCATGATCAGGGGTCAGGATCACAAGGAGCTTGAGAGTACAGGTCTGGCAGGTCAGTAATCTACTGTCCAAGTCCCTGCCCCTACCTCTAGGGATTCAGGCCCACCTGTCACCTGGGGGTAGGAGTGGGAGTTTGGGGAAAGTCCCTCATCCACCAAGATGCCAAGATGATGCCAGTTAAACCTCGTATCCATATTTCAGTAGTAAATCTGGAAGCAAGGACATCTTAGCATATAGAAGTCAGTATACATAATACAGCACATAAAATAAAGGACAAAAAAATGCAGAAAATGGTTTGGGCAACATTCAACATCCCTTTGTGATAAAAATCTTGAAGAAAGTCTGGGAATATGACCTAGTGGTAGAGTGCTTGCCTCGTATACATGAAGCCCTGAGTTCAATTCCTCAGCACCACTTATGTATAGAAAAAACCAGAAGTGGCACTGTGGATCAATTGGTAGAGTGCTAGCCTTGCGCAGAAAGAAGCCAGGGACCATGCTCAGGCCCTGAGTTCAAGCCCCAGGACTGGCCAAAAAAAAAAAAACTTGAAGAAACTAGGAATAGATGGGACACAACATAATAGCTATATGACAAGCCATTGTATATTCATCGGGCCTTTGTAAATGGCCCCATCTCTTTAACACTTTCCTGTTGAATTTTGATGCACATATCCAAGCAACTGTCAGTTGAATCAAGATAAAGGAAGCCATTCAGCACCCAGCGGGCCTCCTCATAGCTGATAAGCCACCACTACCACCAAGGGACCACTTACCCGATCTGTTTCACCATTGATTAATATTGTCTTTTTCACCTTCATGTAAATAGAATTATGTTATTTACACTAGTATCTAACTTCTTGTATTCAACTTGTATGTCTGTGAAATTCTCCATGTTTTTGGAAGTAGGAGTTCTCCTTTTTTTCTCTTTTTGAGTGTGTGTGAACACACACACGTGTGCACCCATATGCTGGGAGTTGCACAGAGCTTGCACACTGAGCCTGTACCCTACCATTGAGTTCTATTCTCTAGCCCCAAGTCATTGATGTATATTATGTGACTATATCATGCTCTGCTTTTTTCCTATTAACAGATATTTGAGTTGTTTCCAATGTTTGACTTTTATGAATAATGTTACTTTGAACATTCTTGCAATTATCTTTTGAAACTCCAGTAATCCCAATAAAGAAAAGATTACAGTGGTACATTATTATGTATTTTTGTTGTGTGTATCTTTATCATGATAATAAATGTGCAGTACTATTCAGGTTATATTATTCTAAAGAAATATACATGCATACATATGTAAATGTGTGTATGTATATATGCATGTATGTATAATTAAAATAAACCTAAACCCACTTCTCATTCAGGATAATTCTTGGAGTTTTATGGGATTTTTAGACTTAGGAAAAAGTTAGGTCTATATTTTAAGGTTAGTCAAAATATTTAACAACTTTTTAATTAGCACAGATATTAGTGTTGTCTTGCCATGTCAATTTTTACCCCACAGGTTTATACTTCTTCTGACTTATTTTGCCAGAATCTGACCTCAAAAGCAGCCTTATGGAAACTGTAGTATCTGACTAGCTCTGGTGTATGTGGGGGGGGGGGGGGGTGCGTGCATGGGTACGTGTGTGTGTGTGTATTTGTGTGTTTGTTTTGCCAGCCCTGGGTCTTGAGCTCAGGGCCTGGGCACTGTCCCTGAGCTTCTTTTGCTTGAGGCTAGCACTCTACTAATTGAGCCACAGCGCCACTTCCAGCTTTTTCTATTTATGTGATTCTGTGGAATCAAACCCAGGGCTTCATGCATGCTAGGCAAGCACTCTACCACTAAGCCACATCCCAGCCCCTCTGACTAGCTTTGATTCAACAAACATGCACCACTGAAATTTATTTCCATTTCTAACATGCACCACTAAAATTTATTTCCATTTCTAACATTGTTGGTATTGATTACATAGAAATCTGTAAAATCATTAGAAGTTGGAAGAATACATAGTCTGATCTTCATGCTGAAAATCAGATCACTATAAATACAAACATGTAGAAGCAGAATGCTTAGAAAAACCTTCATATGGGGCTGGGAATATGGCCTAGTGGCAAGAGTGCTTGCCTCCTACACATGGAGCTCTGGGTTCGATTCCCCAGCACCACATATATGGAAAACGGCCAGAAGGGGCGCTGTGGCTCAGGTGGCAGAGTGCTAGCCTGAGCGGGAAGAAGCCAGGGATGGTGCTCAGGCCCTGACTGAGTCCAAGGCCCAGGACTGGCCAAAAAAAAAGAAAAACCTTCATATGAACTCTTAAATCACTATCTATATATTGTCCTTGCACATAATATGCCTTGTCAATTTTCTTCTTGAAGTTTTAATGAAGCAGTCACTTATTGCCATATAGTTTGTTATAATAATTCTACTTTACAGAATAATTCTACTTTATGTTTGCATACAGGAAAAAAGTCCCAAGTCACAAAAATACTTTTTAAAATGACTTTTTAAGTTACAATAGTAAGTTGAACTCTAGCTTGGTAAAGTTACACAATATATATAAATACAGATCTCTGACATTTTACTGCATTTCGGGGTTGTTTTTGAAGAGATATTCTGCCTACAATTAAAAGAGAAAAGAGTCAACAGTTTATAAGGCTTTACTGTTCAGATGTGTTTAAAAATTAAAAATGAAAGAACACAAATTATTTGGTGCTAAGTGAACAAATAAGGATCCCATGTAAATATAAGTAGTCTGGGTACCAGTGGCTCAAGCCTGTTATCCTGAGTAGGAGGTGGGGGAGATCTGAGGATCACGGTTCAAAACCAGCTGGGGCAGGGAAGCCCATTGAGACTCATCTCTCCAATTAGCTACCAAAAAATCCTAAAGTGGAGCTGTGGGTCAAGGGGTAGCATGCTAGCCTTGAACAACAACAGAAAATCTCAAGGACTAATGCTCAGGTCTTGAGTTCAAGCCCCAGAACTGGCACACAAGAAAAGGAGAGAGAAGATACCTATTGTATACTATGAAGCTATTTCTAAATAGTATTTATTCATTTTCTCTACCAATTGGGTTCCTGTTAAAATATTTTCAAATTATTATTATCATTATTTTACTTTTTCAGGTCCTGGGGTTTGAACCCTGGGTTTGGGCACTATCCTTTTGCTCAAGCTAGCTGTCTACCACTTGAGCCACAGCACCACATCTGCCTTTTTCTGTGATTAATTAGAGATATGAGTCTCATGGACTTTCCTGCCAGACTGGCTTTGAACCGCAATGCACAGATCTCAGCCTCCTAAGTAGCTAGGATTGCCACCAGTGCCCAGCTTCAAATCATTATTTTGTTTTGGTTTGGTTTTTTGCCAGTCCTGGGGCTTGAACTCAGGGCCTGAGCACCATCCCTGGCTTCTTTTTGCTCAAGGCTAGCACTCTACCACTTGATCCACAGTGCCACTTCCGGCTTTTTTTATATATGTTGTACTGAGGAATCAAACCCAGGGCTTCATATAGATGAGGCAAGCACTTTACCACTAGGCCATATTCCCAGGCCCAAATAATTATTTTATTTATCTTTTTATTTTTGTTAGTCGTGGGGCTCAAACTCAGGGCTTGGGCACCATCCCTGAGCTTTTTTGGCTCAAGGCTCGTGCTCTGCCACTTTGAGCCACAGATGTACTTCTGATATTTAGGTAGTTTATTGGAGATAAGAGTCTCATAGCCTTTCCTGCCCAAGTTGGCTTCAAACTACGAACCTCATATCTCAGCCTCCTGAGTAGCTAGGATGACAGGTGTGAGCCACTAGTGCCCAGCTTCAAATTAATTTGTTTTTCTTATTTATTGTCAAAGTGATGTACAGAGAGGTTACAGTTTCATACATTAGGCATTGGATACATTTCTTGTACTGTTTGTTACCTCCTCCATCATTCCCCCCTCCCCCCAAATTAATGTTTTAAATTAAATCTTACCAGGAAATCTACGGGATCATCAGGTCTGACCTTACAGCACTCGTTGAGACCCTGCATAAGAGTTGGCATGACGTAGGTCATTAGGTAGTTTCTTAGAGGAACAGACTGGGCCTCCAGTAGGTCTCTCTCTTCCCTTTTCACTTCCTCCATTCTTTTATTCTGCAAACAAGAGGTGTCAATGTACAGTCAGTAAGGGGAGAACCTCCTGCCCACAAGAAAGCATTGAAATGAAAACTGTTACCACCTTATATAATCAAGGTAGTATTTCCAACAAGGAAAAAAAAGTAAATGGTGCTATCAAAACTACCTAGTCCTGGGATGGGAATATGGCCTAGTGGCAAGAGTGCTTGCCTTGTATACATGAAGCCCTGGGTTCGATTCCTCAGCCCCACATACATGGAAAACGGCCAGAAGTGGTGCTGTGGCTCAAGTGGTAGAGTGCTAGCCTTGAGCAAAAAGAAGCTCAAGGACAGTGCCTAGGCCCTGAGTTCAAGGCCCAGGACTGGCAATAAATAAATAAATAAATCTGCCTAGTCCTTTAGAAACCATAAACAAATAGATTGTTCGTTTCCTGTTTTTACTTTTTAAAAAAAATTTTATTGTCAAACTGATGTACAGAGAGGTTACAGTTTCATACATTAGGCATTGGATACATTTCTTGTACTGTTTGTTACCTCCTCCCTCATCCCTCCTCCCCCCCTTTTTTACTTTTCTTTATCTTATTTACTTATTTATTTTTGAGGCAAGGGTCTTGCTATGTAACTCAGGCTACCTAGGAACTTGTTACATAGCCCATGCTATCCTGGAACTCCTGATTTTCCTGCCTCAGCCTTTCAAGGGCTGGGATTACAGACATGTTCCACCATGCCCAGCTTGAGTCATTTATTGCATCAAAACAATTTCTAGATGCCCAGATGAAGCAAGTTTTCAAAAGGAAACAAGAGTGCTAGCAGAAAGCCTTGAGAGTTCTGGGATAGTGGCATGTGCTATTCCTTGTGTAGTATGACATCCTCTGCTCTCTGGGGAAACTAATTTCCTTTTTTTGTCTATTAGTTTGGTTTCAATGAGGCTTAAACCCGTAAGTCCAGTCCACCTTTAAGTCAAGGACAGTATGAATGGGCGCATCAGATATATTTTGGGGTGACTCAGCTACAAAACGTGGGGAAGAGTCAGAGATCCCAATTCTTTGGTCATACCACTTGAGTCATTTTGTCAGCCTCAACTGAAGCCAGCCCTATCCTTCTAAGAGTCCATAAGCCATCTGAGCCTGCTTTTCAGGCTCTTGAAAGATAAAGGGTCCAAACTCACATTATTTACTTGAGAAGAGGTCTTTCTTGGCAAGACAGCAACCTAGTATCAAAAGGGGCATGGGGGGGGGGGCGGTTTTGTGTGTGTGTGTGTGTGTGTGTGTGTGTGTGAATGGATGGATGGATCTTACTACTAATATAGGCATACAAAACTTCCACTTGGCCAGAGGAAACACCATAAATAATAGAGAAATGATGAGTTGAGACAAAATATCTGAACATAATCTAAAAAGCTAGGATAGTTTACAGATGTTGTGTAAATGTGTATGTTGTTTGTTAGGCCATTCTATGAAATGGATTCAGTCAACTCCACAGACAAACTGAGATGCAGAGTAACCAGGGCAAGGCCATGTACCCACAGAGTATGATGCAGGATTTGAACTCTAGCAAGACTTGGAAGACCAATTAAGGCCCTTCCCATTTCTCTCACCCTGCTTTGTCAAAAGTTCTTACCAAATAATAAAAGGGCACACAGCCTGAACATGGGCAGAGACAAGGTGCAATGTAAGAAACTTAAATTCCTAACAGATGTAGACCAAGTTGTCAAATTAGTGCTCAGAGAAATGAATAAGAGGTTGGGTTTTATCTATCAACTTGACATGTGTGAGCAAAATTAAGAAAGCAGGGCTGGAGAAAAGGAGGAAAACAGCCACTAGTAGGGTATATGTGAATTATCTTACCTTCGTTACCAAGTTAGTTTTAGAAATATTCATCAAATTGAACCCAGCGGATTTTAGGAATTTATGCAAAGGCTATGAAGTGATGTTACCCAAAGGTATGTGCATAAGGTCCTAATTGCTTCACTGAGGGCTGTTCAAGGCACTGCACAGACAGCAATGAGCAACAAGGACAAAGCTCACAGCTCCTCACCAGACTATGCAGTGCTTTCTGGCTCCCCAGGCCCTCCCTGCCTGTCTCTAATGGGTTCCAATTAGGGCTCCTGCCAGGTGCTCCTGTAAAATGCAGACCCACCACAGCTGTCTGTCACTATTAGATCAAAGTATCAAGGATACTGTGGTCCACAGAGTCCTGCATCTTGTACAGGGATGAAGTAAGAAGCAAGATAAATACATAAAATATGCACTACATTGGAATAAATGTAAAGAGGAGAGCAGTTGAAAGGTATTTTCTAAAAAGATGTCATATGTGGTAGGAAGAGGTAAGAGTTGGAGTTTCTTTACAGATCAGAAAAAGTGTCCCTAGAAAGAAGTTTGGTAAAGATAGGAGAGAAATAAGAATGTTGATATACAGATGGTAGAAATGAAACCATCGTACTGTTTGAAGTTGGGGACAATTAGAAGCAGCCAGGTCTCATAGGGTCCCGTGGACCACAGTTAGATGGAACTTTGACCACCTGGGAAGCACTGTAAGCATAGAGTGGCTGGGGTAGGTCCGTGTTTTGTCACAGCCACGGGGCAGGAATGTTGGAATGGATCAGAGATGGGGCAGGATGGACCTGGAGAGCCAGAAGGCACTGCATAATTCTGCCAAGAAACACTGCCCCTGAGCTGTGGGTGGATTGCAGGGCTAATTTGGGAAGCAGAGTCACTTACTAGACTTCATGCACTGGGGAATGGGGGATCGAATGAGGATGACCGAGCAGGTTCGGTGGGTACGTGGAGGAACATGACATCATCACAAGGTCCACAAGCAGTCAAACGTTCCGCATCCCAGAGATGGGTATTATTAACACTGACAATGGGTGCTTTCCTTGTTACTGCTAAGTCAAAAGACCACACGTTGTCCTTAAGAAAATGGTACTGGTTGACATAAAACCAACCACACGCGAACCCAGAGAACACAAATTTGTCTGGGGGCGTTTCCTGTGATGTATCTCTGTGGCAGGATGGGAAGCGGAACCCACCCTGGTGGCTCTGCCAGCCTCCTTTGCCGGCTTCGGCCCCTAACCCTCCCCCTGACTCCCCAACTCACCCACTCCTCCCAGCGAGCGAGCTTCTCGGCCACCTCCATGGCCTCGTTGTGCTCACGTTCTGCTTCCTCGGCAGCCTCCTTGGCCAGGCGTTCCTCCAAAGCCTTCCTCTCCTGTTCTGCCTTCTCCTCCTCCGTTAAACCATAATTCCGTGGCTCCCCAATCTCTTTGATGAGCAGCTTGAGAATAGTTTTGGTCTGAGAGTCTTCAAGTTTTCCGACATCTTTAAATGCCCCGAAAGAGAGAGATCCACACACGCTTAGACTCTAGGCCTGCCTGCCATCAGGCAAATGCCTTATTGCTATCAATGCGCAATCGTTAAATTCTGTAAATTGCCACATTCAAGTTTCTTTTTTCTAGCTGACACCATACTTTGGAATTCCTAGTCCCATAGGCAAGAGAGCAGTTAGTTGGTGGATGAGGGCTTGCGTTTATGAGCTCTAGTCATGACTGTTGATCTGAGTGGATGGATGCTAGAATGAATCATGCATTAGTTTGGATCTTGAATGTCTCCCAAATCCTGGATGTTAAAGGCTTAGTCCCTAGAGCAGAGTCTGAGCAAGTTGGGGAAGCCTTTAGGAGGAGGGAGCTAGTGAGAGGGAGCTAGAGGGAGGTCATGGGGAAGGGCATGTCCTAAACATGGATTGTGAACTCCCTCCCAGTGTCTTTCTGTTCCTCTCCTTTGTTCCCAGCTGTGGTGAGGTGGGTGGTTTACTTCTGCCATGTGTTGCCATTAAGATGGGCTACCCCGGGCTGGGAATATTGCCTAGTGGCAAGAGTGCTTGCCTCCTACACATGAAGCTCTCGGTGCGATTCCCCAGCACCACATATATGGAAAACGGCCAGAAGGGGCGCTGTGGCTCAGGTGGCAGAGTGCTAGCCTTGAGTGGAAGAAGCCAGGGACAGTGCTCAGGCCCTGAGTCCAAGGCCCAGGACGGCCAAAAAAAAAAAAAAAAAAAAAAAAAGATGGGCTACCCCACCATGGGCCCAAAGCAACAGGGCCAGCTGATCACGGACTGCGGTGCTGGCTTCGCAAACCTAGAGCTTCATGCCCCGCGTTACATACCAATGTGGATCGGGTGGATTTCGATTTCATCAAAATAGTTGAAGACCGTCTCATCATCAGTGTTGAGGTCCCGGTAGGTGCTCAGGGCCCGGAGGAACAGGTCCTGGCTGTAGTGGGTCCCCGCCACTATGTTCTCAGGGAGGTTCATCACCCGCTCCTTCAGAAACTCATCCGAGGCATCCAGGCCACAGACAAACTCTGGGGAGAAGGAGAATCTTGGTGTGGCACAGTCCAGCAGGGTGCTGGTAACCCATGAGCCCTGGCTGGTGACGTGTCTGGAGATAGGCTGGGAGCTCGTGACGCCAACAGCACTCTTGCTGCCTCTTTTACAGGATGAATACACGTCTGTCCCATATTTCCAGAGACCACCTTGTGGGCCCAAACCTAGCATATTTTGTCCAATCTTTTATTTTTCCCTTTTAATAGGAGCAGCAGAACTACACAGACAACCTCTCTTTTTGTTTGTTTGTTTTTGTTTTTGTTGCCAGTCCTGGGGCGTGGACTCAGGGCCTGAGCACTGTCCCTGGCTTCTTTTTGCTCCAAGGCTAGCACTTTGCCACTTGAGCCACAGCACCATTTCCGGCTTTTTTCTATATATGTGGTGCTGAGGAATTGAACCCAGGGCTTCATGTATAGGAGGCAAGCACTTTACCACTAGGCTATATTCCCAGCCCCATAGACAACCTCTTAAGAATGCTGTGACTTTTGCTTCCTCTTCACTGCTCAGTTTGCTAACCTTCCGGCGCAACTGTCACAGGCTTTGAGCAAAACACTTTGATGACTGATTTGCCAAAATAATAATAATAATTAATAAAGGAACACTCCTCGCAGGATTTTAATTTCCCTAGTTCCAGTTCTTCCACCCCACAAAGCTACTGGCTATGAAATGGCTACTTTGGTACAACACAGTATTTTTCAAACATTTCACTCAGAGCATCTTCATGGTGAACATTGTACCTACCTGTGATCTTTCTTTTCAATGACAAAGAAGCTGGCTCTCGCACAGGCTCACTGGATACGTGGAGTATGAAGGAGAGATTCAAGTGCAGGTCAGTGAAAGACAGTTGTTTTTTTTAAAGGAATTGCTCCTCTCAGAGTTCTCCACAAAGGACCTATACTCAGGCTGGCAAGTGCATCCAATGAACTGCTACCTAGAAAACCTGGCCATGCTTCAGGACACGGTGGTATCCCCTCTAGATTGCCGGGTGCACCCTACTACAGTGCCAGCCATTCTCACTTAACTGCATTTGCTTTTTCTTTTTCTTTTTTCTTTTTGGTCTGATCCTGGCACTGAGTTTGAACTCAGGGCTTACCATGTAAGCCACAGCTCTACTTCCAGCTTTGTGGTGGTCTCAAGGTCTTTCCTGGCTGGGCTGGCTTCAAACCCTGATCCTCAGAACTCAGCCTTCCTGAGTAGCTGGGATTGAGGGCGTGAGCCACCCCCGCCCGGCTTACCTGCACTGTAGCAAGCGTTCTTGGATGCATGGAAAGTTAAGAGTACCAGGCAGGTCCCAGCATAGGATGTGCCCATGGGTGAACACAGTGCGCTCCCTGTGTTAACGGGGAAATCAGAGGCGGAGGACTGAACTGTGAAGTGAGGTCTGCCAATGAGCCTATTCTGATCCGCTCTGTTCATTACTGACCATTTGATTTTCATATGCAGCTGTGACATTTTGAAAAGGCAGGGAGACATCTAAACCCCTGAAATTTGGCATAGCACATAAATCAGAATCATGTCAATAATTTCACTGGACAGTGAATCTGTTGAGGTTCTATGATGCTAGACACCTAGATAAGACCTTCAAAATTTTGTTAGTAATCAAAGAACTTCAAAATATGAATGATATTGTATCTTTTTTTCCCCAGACTGACTGGGAGATACAATCGATTAAATATTACAAATAGTGAAGAGATCCTGATAGACGTTCCAATTTTCAAACACCTTGAATAGGATAAAATGTACTCTCCCTGGATAATTTTTTAAAGCCCTTTCTCTTTATAATTCAGAACAGAGCTTTGAGAGTTTGCAGTATCTCAAGGTAATTATTCCGAATACCTACTGTCTTACACTGCTTAGTTGTGGATGTAAGTCGCAGGTGTGCGCTTGCTCCGATTGTATGCCATCTGCAGTCATGTGAAAATCTGGGTTTTCATGACATTTTCCAGATTCCTCAGTTAGGTGCTACTTTAAGTAGCCTACTTTATCTGGGAGGTCTGAGAAGAACAAATTTGGCTAGTGCTCATGGTAAAACACAAGGAAGATTAGCAAGAAGCCAAAAAAAAAAAAAATCATCAAGAGCCAGATCTCCAGATTCCAGGGTCTCTTCACTCTGGTCAAGCATGACTGCTTGTATTAATCTGTTTTTTTTTCCTTCTACCTGTGATGTTTTGACATCTAAGTGGGTCTCACACACTCCCAGGGAAAGAACACTGCCCCCAGGATTAGCTAATTCCTAAAGACAGTGAACAAGTGACTTGGGACCATGCCTCTTATAGACAAGCTATCTCTACCTTGATCTCAGGCATGCCCTGCAGCCGGCCGTGCTATCCCAGGGAAACCTATGTTAACGCGGTGGTCCTCCACTCTGCTATAGCTCCTGACCCTACCCTACTGCTCCCCACAGAGCCCTGCATGGAGTGGCTGCCCCTTCCCTCAGGAAATGTAATCATTCTTCCTCCAACTACACAGTCACCTCTATGAATTAAAGCCCCAAAGGTACAAATGAGACAATGCTCTAATTTCTTCTAGGACTATAGAAAATAAAGGCAATAGCCAGAAGGAGGACAAGTTATGAGGAGCACACTAAATCTTCCAAGCAGATTATATCTCCGACATGTTTGGACTTTGTCCAACATAGAGTGGGAAGTTCAGTGGGTCAAGGACAAAACTCTGTGTGTGTGTGTGTGTGTGTGTGTGTGTGTGTGTGTGTGTGTGTGTGCTGGTGTTGGGCTTGAATTCAAGTGTCTTCTCACTCTTGCTTAGCTTTTTCAGTTAAGGCTGGCAGCCTACTATTGAGCCATACTTCCATTTCCAGCTCTTCACTTGTTAAGTGGAGGTAAGAATCTCTCATGTTTGTCTGCCAAGCCTGGCTGTGAACTAGGATCCTCATATCTCAGCCTCCTCACTAGGTAGGATTACAGATATGAGCCACATGTACCTGGCAAAATTCAGAACCTTGGGACTGGGAATGTGGCTTAGCGGTAGAGTGCTTACCTAGCATGCATGAAGTCCTGGGTTCAATTCCTCACTATCACATTTTTTTAAAAACCACAAGTGGTGCTGTGGCTCAAGTGGTAGAGTGCTAGACTTGAGCAAAAGCAGCTCAGGAACAGTGCTCCAGTGCCCAGGGTCTGAGTTCAAGCCCCAAGCTGGAAAAAAATTCAGAATCTTGTTCTGAATTCTATATTCTCATTTCCTTATCTGAGTGGTGACATTACCTCTGTTTGCTGGAGGAAGTAGAGTGAGAAGTCCTGAGTTCAAGAAGAAATGAAGGGGACTTGATTAAATCTCCAGACTTCAGCTGTGAAATCTGGTGGCCAGGGTGTAACTCCTACCTTACACGATCATGTAAAGTTCAGTAAGCTCCATGTTTGATGCCCCGCTCATTTAGAGCTGGACTTTATCTAGTCTGCCAGCTCATTTAGAGCTGGGTTTTATCTAGTCACCTCACACTGTTATGATTTACCGTGGAGTTTGCAATGAATGACTATCACCCTGGAACAGTACACTCTTACCAACTTGAAGGCCTTGGAAATTCAGAGAGATCTACTCTTCCCAAGCCTGCACATGAATTACAGTATTTCTGAGACATCCTGTCTCATTGGCATTTCGTGGTTTTGGAGTCCATAAACAAACAATATACCTATCTCTGAGGCTGACTGCTATTCTCAGGTCTCATTGCTTCCAGCAGCTTCTCTGCCAGCAGAGCTTGAACCAAGAGGTCCCTGAGGGACCTGAAACCAGTTGTAGAAAGCAACACGTTCTTGCATTTGATCATAACCTCAAAGTATTGCCTACCCAAACAAACCTTTGAAAATTCACAGGGAGGCCACATCAATGGCTGTTCTGTGCTTAGTGAATCCTGATGTACAGGACACATTCTTTTGTGCTTCCTTTTCAGGAGCACACGATGACACCTCTAGGAGCATGGACAGATGATCAGGGATGCAGCATTGATGATAAACTAAGAAGTAGCCAGCTAGCCTGCAGGAGGCTATGATCCTGGCTCCTACCACCTCCCCAAGTGACTCTGAAGCTAAACCATCAACAGAGTGCACACTTGTGCTACTTTGTGAGAAGAGCAGAAGAAATGAATGTTCTCACCTAAGGGATTTTCAATCCATTTCCGATTTTTTTTTTTTCCCCAAGGCTAGAGCTCTACCACTTTGAGCCACAGCACCACTTCTGGTTTTCTGATAGTTAATTAGAGATAAAAGTCTCACAGATGGGGCTGGGGATATGGCCTAGAGGCAAGAGTGCTTGCCTCTTATACATGAGGCCCTGGGTTTGATTCCGCAGCACCACATATACAAAAAAATGGCCAGAAGTGGCGCTGTGGCTCAAGTGGCAGAGTGCTAGCCTTGAGCAAGAAGAAGCCAGGGACAGTGCTCAGGCCCTGAGTCCAAGCCCCAGGACTGGCCAAAAAAAAAAAAAAAAGTCTCACTGATTTTCCTGCCCAGGCTGGCTTTGAACCACAATCCTCAGACCTCAGCCTCCTGAGTAGCTAGGATGACAGGCATGAGCCACCAGCACCCGGCTTTTCAGAATTTTAATATCCCTGATATGCCTACGATTTCACTGTTTTCTGCATTTGTTTTTTAACTTTTTCTCCCTAAAAATAGATCTGCTGTATTCAAATTGGAAAGCTTGTTTTGACGCAAAAGAAATGTTGTCTAGCATTCCTATAAATGTGATCTGTGAAAAATATTTTAAACTTACCTGGTACAATCATTTTATCGATGGGAAACATTTTGCCTCTGATATCTTCTTCTTCCTCCTCTTCTTCTTCTAGTAAAACAAAAATATAAGTAGTTGTGTTTATTAACATATTATTAGTGGTCACAGCCAAAATTTCAAATACTATATCCTTTTATTTCAAGGCAGAGTCTTGTGATATAGCCTCAATCTCCTCTGAACTAGAATTACAAGTGTGTGGCACCCATGCCTAACTTCAAATATCACATACTGTCTTACAACTTTAATGTCCATTGGTACATATACACAATGGAATACTATTCAGCCTTCGAAAAGAAATTCTGAAATTCCACGAAAACATGGGTGAACTTTGAACATGTTATGCTCAATGTGTAAGCCAGTCGCAGAGGAACAAATGCTGCATCCTCCCACCCGGATAAGGTACATGAAATAGATTCACAGATGGAATGGTGAATAGACACCTGCGGCCTGGGGGTAGAGAAAAAGGAGAATAACGTATCCACAGGTATAAGGTTTTAGTCCAGCATGATGAATAAGCTCTAGAAATCCACTGAGGAAAATCATGATATCCTGAGTCAATTCTAATGTATTGTGCACTTAAATATGTGTTTAAAAGGCAAGTATATTGTGTGTTTAATACTTGTGCTTCAATAAGACAAAATAAAAATGTAAAGGCTAAGCCAGGTGCCAGTAAGCGATAACTTGTGATCCTAGCCACTCGGGGGGCAGAGATCTGAGGATCAAGGTCCTATACCAGTTTGGACTGAAATATCCCTGAAACTTTTTTTTTGTCACTCATGGTCCTTGAACTTAGGGCCTGGGCATTGTCCCTGAACTCTTTTGCTCAAGGCTAGCACTCTACCACTTTGAGTCACAGCTCCACTTCCAGTTTTCTGGTGGTTAATTGGAGATAAGAGTGTCAGAGCCCTCCCTGCCTGGGCTGGCTTTGAACCGTGATCCTTAGATCTCAGCCTCCTGCCATAGCTAGGATTACAGGCATGAGTTGCCAGTACCCAGACCCTGAAACTTTTATATCCAGTTAAGCAGCAAAAAACTGGAAGTATAACTATGGCTCAAGCAGTATAATTCCAACTATTAGCAAAAACACTAAACAAGAGCATGAGGTCCTGAGTTCAAGCTGCAATACTGCCATACGCCCCCCAAAGGGAAGGGGGGCTATAGATCTAATAAAAGGTAAGCCAAGTCTCTCTAGTCTTTGTTTCTTTGATTGAGTGATTATTTCCGGGAACAACTTATCTGAGTATAAACCTGCAAACATGGGAGAACATGTAGACTTACGATTGAAGAGGTCTTTTGCTTGGTCATAAGTCTTTGGGAATCCATCCAAAATGTAACCTTGATTCCTACAAGGCATAGATTTTAGCTTTTCTTTTATGAATCTGATTAAATATTGATCTTCTAGCCGACCTGTTGAAAAGAAAACATATTACAGAGGGTCATCTTTCCACCTGGTGAGCTTCTACACCAATTCAGGCAGACAAATGTTTCAGGAAATCCTTTATCTTTTAAGTTGAGAAATGTAGGCCAGGTGCCAGTGGCTCAGGCCTGTAATCCTAGCTACTCAGGGGGCTGAGATCTGAAGATTGCAGTTCAAAGACAGCGTGGGCAGGAAAGACTGTGAGACTCTTATCTCCAATTAACTACCAGAAAACAGGAAATAGTGCTGTAGCTCAAGAGGTAGAGCCTTGAGCTGAAGAGCTCAGGGTCAGTGCCCAGGCCCAGAATTCAAGCCTCATGACCAATAAAAAAAAAAAAGTTGAAAAATGTGTGGTTGTGTGCTTTGAATGTGACAGGTAAGTTCTAGTTCAGTATAAAGTAGGAGAGCCTAATGAGTTGATCTACAGAAAAGGCAGAGCAGATCCCGACGCCTGTACTTCAAATGTTCTGTAATCCTACCTTTGGGGTGAAGTTGAATGATGAGTAAGAGGAATGGCAGAAGGCTGCTTGTTCGTGGGGTTTGTGCAATTCTGTTTTGATGTTACACCCCTCTACCCCTAATATATGGTAATGAGACTCTTCCAAGAATCCAGTAAGATAGTACCCATGTGGTTAGCATTTGATTTAGTCAAAGGAGGTGCTCGGGTTGAGGGTGTAGTTCAACCGTACAGTGTTCCATTGTACAGTGGTGCAGGATTCAATTCCCAGGACCAAAGCAGGTGCTAAATAAATATTTGCTTGATTTGATTTTTTTTTTTTTTTGCCAGTCCTGGGGCTTGAACTCAGGGCCTGAGTACTGTCCCTGGCTTCTTTTTGCTCAACGTTAGCACTCTGTCACTTGAGTCACAGCGCCACTTCTGGCTTTTTCTATATATGTGGTGCTGAGGTATCGAACCCAGGGCTTCATGTATACGAGACGAGCACTCTACCACTAGGCCATATTCCCAGCCCTATTTGCTTGATTTGAATAGCAATACAGTTTGACCTGATCTCAAAGGCACTGCTCTCTTTAAAGCTGCAGAAGGGCTTGGGGGTGGAGCTCAGTGGCAGAGCACGTGTGTGTGTGTGTGTGTGTGTGTGTGTGTGTGTGTGCTCTCAGTGGGTAGGTTGCACTTCTGACCTTTGTCCCTTGGGTGGTTCTCCTTCCAGGTCCCACACAGAGTTGGTTCCTGGAAGTTTCTGGGAGAGGCTGGAAGGAGGCCTTTGTTTGTTCCACACTGGTGTGATTAAATGGCAGTGTGATGCAACCCCATTTCAAGGTCCATCAATCTGTCGTAACCCTCCTCTGGTCACCTAAGGCAGACAGAACGGGAATGGCAGTTTGCCAAGTCTGAGAGACTGAGCTCTGAAGTTCCTACCAGAGTCTGTACTACACTTTGTTAATTAGGGAATCTAGTATATGAGATAACTTTTATTCTTTTGGCTGGCACTAGGGTTTGAACATCTGGCTTCATGCTTGCTCAGTTCATACCCTACCACCTGAGCCAGGCCCCCCAGCCATGCCTTTCTGGTTATTTAGGAGACAGGGTCCTATAAGCTTTTCTGCCCAGGCTGACCTTGAACTGCTATCCTCCAGATCTCAGGCTCACGAGGAGCTAGTATTATAGGCTTAGGCTACTTTTTTTTTTTTCCTTTGGCCAGTCCTGGGCCTTGGACTCAGGGCCTGAGCACTGTCCCTGGCTTCTTCCCGCTCAAGGCTAGCACTCTGCCACCTGAGCCACAGCGCCCCTTCTGGCCGTTTTCCATATATGTGGTGCTGGGGAGTCGAGGTTCTTGTGTAGGAGGCAAGCACTCTTGCCGCTAGGACATATTCCCAGCTCTTAGGCTACTTTTTGATCCCACTGTTAATAACAGTTGAAGAACTGAATTAGAACACCCCTCCTTTCTTCTAACTTGGGCAGTAAAGGACTCAAAATAATTGCATCTTTCAGAAATTTAAGTCTCATGGCTGGATCAAAAATGCAATCAAAGATGTTATTTGACATTATGCAATGCCTTTACATGGCTTCCCAACAAGGTTTGTAGTGGCACAAAAGGAGAAAAACAAATCGAGGCTGGGGGAATGGCCAAGTGGTTGAGTGCCCATTTAGCAAGCACAAAGACCTGAGTTCAAACCATAATATGACCCCCCCCCAAAAAAAAGAGTGCCCAAGATATAAAATAAAAATTAAGTATCATACAGTCACACTAGTATTCAAAGATGGGTCTTCTCTGAGCAGTGCCTCTTTCTAAGGCTTAGTCCTTTGCTAGGTGCCAGTGGCTCATGCTTGTAATCCTAGCTACTCAAGAGGTTAAGATCTGAGGATCGAAGCCAGCCCAGGGAAGAAAGTCCTTGAGACTCTTAGCTCCAATTAAATCCTAAAACAGTGGAGCAGTGGCTCAGGTGATACAATGCTATCCTTGAGCAAAAACACTCAGGGACAGTGCCCAGGCCACGAGTTCAAGCCCAAGGACAGCATACACACATATACACATGCATACACACTCTGGTTTACTTCAGGCACTCACAACTTGCCCTTCATTCCTGCTTGATTTGGGATGAATGACTGTGCCCTGTAGCCTTCGAGGCAGTTTTCGGTAATTATAGAATGTTTTGAACTAGATGCATGGCCAGGTACATAAAGGCCAAGCCCGCATGCCCACTGTGGCCTCCGTGGACACCATAACCACGACCATCAGCCACTGTTGCTCTCTGATGGAGGTTCAACTGTTCTACTTATTTTAGTTTTGTGCTAATCCTGGGGCTTACACTCAGGGCCTGAGTCCTGTCCCTGAGCTGGTTTCTTTGCTCAAGGCTGGTGCTCTGCCTCTTAAGCCACAACTCCATTTCCTGCTTTTTTTCTTTTGGGTAGTTAATTGGAGATAAGAGTCTCACAGGTTTTCCTGACAGAGCTGGCTTTGAACTGTGATCCTCAGATTTCAGCCTCCTGAGTAGCTAGGATTGTAGGTGTGAACCACCAGCACCCATCTACTTTTTTTTAAAAAATTAAACCTTTATCGTTTCTTTCTTTTTTTTTTTTTTTTTTTTTTTTTTTGCCAGTCCTGGCAAGTCCTGGACTTGGAGTCAGGGCCTGAGCACTGTCCCTGGCTTCCTCTTGCTCAAGACTAGCACTCTACCACTTGAGCCACAGCGCCACCTCTGGCCTTTTCTATATATGTGGTACTGAGGAATCGAACCCAGGGCTTCACGAGGCAAGCACTCTTGCCGCTAGGCCATATTCCCAGCCCATCTTTATCATTTCTATTTGAAGTTCACAATATGATACTATGGGAAGTGGCGCTGTGGCTCAAGTGGTAGAGTGCTAGCCTTGAGCAAAATAGAAGCCAGGGACAGTGCTCAGGCCCTGAGTCCAAGCCCCAGGACTGGCAAATAAACAATAAGATACTATGCATGTACCCGTACTGTATTATAAACTGAGCATTGTACTTAGGCAGATCAACATATCTGTCATCTTATTTTATTTTGTGATAAGAGCAGCTAAATCTATTTAAGGGCAATCCCTAAGATGATACAGTTGCATCAACCATTATTTCTGATCACCAGCACTTGTAGACCCCATATTGCTGCTACTTTGTATTTTTCCACCTATGTCTCCCATGCTCCATCCTCACCCATGGGAAACATTGCATTATCTTCTAAATCCTTCCATTGGACCTCTTTTAAAAATATTCCTCACGTATAAGCTACATCTGTAATAGGGAGGTCAGATCTGGCCAGTGCCATCATTAACTGTGTAGGGAATTCAGGTTGACTCCAGCTCAGACTCCAGCTCCAGCTCCATCTCCACTAAGCTCTCCCCCACCTTATCCAGGGAAGCTCCCCTTTATTATGATAAGTTATGTAAATTGACCACCGGAGGCCTGGGAGCTTCAAGGGAACCCGTGCCCTCCAATGCGTAAGCGTATCCACCTGCATCATGTGAGCCCCGCCAAATCCATGTGCCAGTTCTAACTAGAATGATAGGTTGGTTCAAACAGATACTATGAGACAGACTGTAACTCTATTGGCCACCTATGTGCGGCCTAGCATGCTCTGTAAGTGCTGTATCCTCATTGGTCACCTGTGTGTGGCAAGTTTGGCTGTGATGTTTGCCTTATAACCAGGCTGGAAGGCCACACGTGCACGCGGTTCTAGCTCCCGAGTCTGGGCTGCACACTTGGGGGCAGTTCCAGCTCTGGGCCCTGACCCTGCACTCGTGGTCGGCAGTTTCAGCTCCCAAGTCTGGGCTGAGACCAAGGCCTGTTCGTTCACTTTTTGTTCACTTTTTACTTCCCCAGTAAACCTGTCTTTTTGTCATCTTGTAGCTGGAGATTGTGTGGTGGACTCTTGGGGGAACCAGGAATCCCCTCCTTTGGGGGGACCCTGTTTCATTGTAGCAAACCCCCACTCTACTTCATATCAAATGATGTTTTTCTGTGTGTATGCCTGGCTGACTTCGCATAGCATAATATCCTCCGGACCTATCCATGTCATAGCCTCCTTTGTGTTGTCCTTGTTGCTGTTTGTCAGTCCCAGGGCTTGAACTCAGGGATGGGCTTCTTTCACTAGAGTCTAGCACTCAACCACTTTGAACCACGCTACCACTTCTGGTTTTCTGATGATTAATTAGCGATTAGAGTCTCATAGGCTTTTCCTGCCCTGGCTGGCTTCAAACTGCCTCAGGTTTCAGTCTGCTGAGTAGCTAGGATTACAGGTTTGAGGCATGCTTGGATTTAAGTCAGAAACTCATTATGTAGTTAGTTGCCATGGGACTTACAGTTTTCATGCCTCAGCTTTTAAAAGCCTTTAAAAGACTAAATATTCGTGTGTGTGTGTGTGTGTGTGTCTGTGTGTGTCTGTGTCTGTGTGTGTATATTGAGCAGGACCATAGGCTGCTGCTTACAGGGCTGTAAAGCTTGTCTGCTGGCGGCCCTGGAGCCTGAGCTCCACCCTCAGTGTGTCCTGGATGCCTGTCTGGCCATGGGTCCAAAGGCCTCGTGTTGTTCAAACACAACCAAGGTCCACGTCTAGTTTCCAGTAAACATGAAGGGGAAGGAGTCTGAACAAACTTGAGAAGAAATCAAAGACGTGCCTGAGGAGGGGAGAGAAGTGATTGCTTGTGAGCACTTCCCCTTCCCCCAAAGACCACTTCCTCCCTCCCAGTGCCCCTCTACCCCGGGGGCTGCCAAAGAGCTGGTGACCTGTCCAGCGTGGGGCAGTCTCCACCCCGGCTCAAGGACGGAGGGAGGTGGCAATGCTCTCAGCTGGGCCCTGCATCAGCTTTGGTCCTCCTCTCCCTCTTTTTTTCTCTCATTCTCCTTCTTTCTTCCTTTCTTTCTTGCTGATCCTTGAACTCAGGGTTGGAGTGCTGTCCCTGAGCCTTTTTGCTAAGGGTTAGGGCTCTACCACCTGAGCTACAGCTCCACATCTGGTTTGGGAATAGTTATTTGGAGGTAAGAGTCTCATGGACTTTCCTACCTGGGCTGGCTTGGTACCATGAGCCTCCTATCTTAATAGCTGCGATTACAGGCATGAGCCAGCAGATGCTTGCTTTCTTTGGAGTAAGCAGCCAATCCGGACATGTCCCAATACCTAGAGCCTCTGGTCTAGGACTCTTGTGACATTAGGGGCAGAACTGAAGTCCTCAGCCCAGATGGAGATGAGCAACCAGGGAGAAGACCGTGATGGAGATCAGTGCCACGCAGTGACAAGGGGACATCTCCTTATACCCACAGAGGAAAGTCAGCATCTGAGCTCCAGGGCAAGCAATGCCTGGGTCACTATGGGAGACACTGAAGAGCCACAACCTGTGACCCAGTGCTGACTAAGCTGAGTAAGCCACAGATGCCTGTATGCCTCGTCCCTATTTCCACTGGCCATTGTCCACACTGGTGAATCAAGTGTGGCTTTGATTGGACTTTTTTTTTTTTTGCCAGTCTTGGGGCTTGAACTCAGGGCCTGAGCACTGTCCCTGGCTCCTTTTTGCTCAAGGCTAGCACTCTGCCACTTGAGCCACAGCGCCACTTCTGGCTTTTTCTATATATGTGGTGCTGAGGAATCGAACCCAGGGCTTCATGTATACAAGGCAAGCACTTTTGCCACAATTCACAGCCCCTTGGTTGGACTTCTTAAAGCATAAATAAGCTAGGTGCCATTGGCTCATGCCTGTCATCCTAGCTCCTCAGGAGGCTGAGATCTAAGGATCGTGATTCAAAGCCAGCCCGGGCAGGAAAGTCCCTGAGACTCTTATCTCCAATTAAACACCAGAAAACTGGAAGTGGTGCTGTGGCTCAAGTGGTAGAGTGCTAGCCTTGAGCTGAAAAGCTCAGGGACAGTGCCCAGGCCCAGAGTTCAAGCCCCATGACTATAAAATAAATGAAGGCTTAATACCTCAATGCCTGAGGGCTACCACGGGACTTAAGGGAAATTTCATCCAAGGGTGGGAACAGAGCAAATGATCACAGAAGAGTCTGAGTTGAAAGTGCTCATTGTGGCTGGAGGCTGGTGGCTTACCCCTGTAATCCTAGCTACCCAGGAGGCTGAGATCTGAGGACCGAGGTTCAAAGCTGGCCTGGGTACAAGAGTCTGTGAGACTCTTATTTCTAATTAGCTGGCAAAAGACCAGACGTAGAATTATGGCTCAAGTGGTAGAGTACCTGCCTTAAGTAAAAAGTGAGAACATGAGACCCTGAGTTCAAGTCCAAGACCAATACTTTCTCTTTCATATACATACGCACATGCAAGTGCACACACGCATGCAGACACAGACACACACACACAAATAAAGTGACATAAGCTGAAGGTATAGCTCAGCAGTTGAGTACTGGTCTAGTATGTAAAAAGCCCTGAGTTCAATCCCAATTACCATAAAAATAGTGACAGTGTAATTAGTTGATTGAGCAAATAATTACTATTAATTACAGCTTCATTACTATACCTGGATCATCTGTTTCCTAGCTACTAAGGATGCAAACATTTGTTCTTGATACGTGAGTGTCATGAGTTCTGAGGCCCATTGACAACCTTGTGTGAAGCGCCTGCTTTCTTGCTGGGTTCCCATAACTAAAGCTGGCCTTGGCTGCAACATGATTAAAATTAAAAGTTCTAGAATATCTTCTTCATAGTGTTTCATTGTTTCTACTGTCTTAGCCAGCAGCTGATATCTGTTCCATTCACACTCTGCTGGGGGGGAGGGGTGGCCACTCAGACTTTCATCAAGGGCTTTAGCAGCAACTACCTTCTCAACGGTGCAACCGGTCTCCACCGGAGAGCTTCAGTCCTCGGGAGTCTCTGGGCTCAGGTGACCTATGTTCCCAAGAGCAGAGGCCCCACCCTCTTTCCTTCCCCTGCTCCGTGACAGACACAGAAGGGGACAGAGACAGTGGGGTGCAGCCTGCCAGCCAGCCCCTGGGGCTCCTCTGCTGACCACCCCCAACTAGTTCCTCTTATATCTGTTTCTCCTATTAAGGATTGGACAGTCATGCCTTCATAGTTCATGTATTAAGGATAGTAACCAGATCATCCCGGTGGAGAGTAGTTTTTTCTTGGTTTGTTCCTTGTTTTTTAAGGAATGCTTTATTTCAATAACACCCGAAACTTAGACACATTTGGATTTTTCTTTTTTTTTTTTTTTTTTGCCAGTCCTGGGGCTTGAACTCAGGGCCTGAGCACTGTCCCTGGCTTCTTTTTGCTCAAGGCTAGCACTCTGCCTCTTGAGCTACAGCGCCACTTCCGGCTTTTTCTACATATGTGGTGCTGAGGAATCGAACCCAGGTCTTCATGTATATGAGACGAGCACTCTACCACTAGGCCATATTCCTAGCCCGCATTTGGATTTTTCTTTGTAGGGTTTTGTTTTCTTTTAGGGGCTTGGATCCATCCTAGGGCCTCCTTTCTATTAGGTAAGCATTCTACCTGTATTCCCAGCCTCAGGTTTTACTTATCTTCAGATAGTCACCAAAATATTAACAGTGAGTCTATCTAGGAGGTGACATTAGACATGGAATATTTTTGGTACTACTTTCATCTCTGTAGTGCTTTGCTTTTCAGTTATCTATTTCTTTTTTTTTTTTTTGGCAGCACTGAGATTTGAACTCAAAGCCTCTCATGGCAGGTGCTCTACCACCTAAGCCACGTCTCTAGCCCTTTCTGCTTTGGGTACTTTTGGAATAAGGTCTTGCGTTTGGCCTGAGCCACACGGAATTGTGTCCCTTGATTCGGGTCTTCTGTTTTGCTGGAATGACGAATACAGCCACCACACCCAGCTTCCTATTGATTGAGGTGGAGTCCTGGCTCTTGGCTTGGGCTGGCCTCAAATCTCCATCCTCTGGATCTCTACCTCTCATCCAGTAACTGGGATTACAGGTGTGAGCTAGCATACCCACTTAAGAGCTTTGCTTTGAATGCAAGGTAGGAAGTCTTTTATAACCAGATTGACAGCTGGGGCCGAGGGCTCTGCCTGCCCTGACCAGCAAGCTGCCTGAGCCAACTGTGAGCCGCCACCTGCACTCCTGGGTGAGCTACCTGCATTCTGCTCCATGCTTTCCTTGACGCCCTCCAGGAGCTCCTGAGCATCTTCCACGTTCTCCTCCTCCTCTTCCTCATCACCTTCTTCCTCTCCTTCTCCCGGGTCTTTAGGTGCAATGATGGACTCCTGTACACCACAAGGATATTCAAATTGGATACTGTCTTGCTTTGATTCGCTACTCACTGATCATCTGACCCGTGATCCTAGAGGAAGCCCGGTACCCAGATCCAGAGTGGACCAGGAACAGTCACCAGTAGAAAAGTCTGCAGGATGTGCGTCTCCACCAAGATGGAGGTGACCTCCAGGGTTTCCTTTTGCGTTTCTGACACTTGGGTTTAAACTCGGGGCCTTGCACTTGCTCAGTTTGTTAGGCTGATGCTCTACCACTTGAGTCATGCCTCCAGCCAGGCTTTTTGCTGGTTAACTGGAGGCACAGTCTTGCAGACTTTTCTGCCCAGCCTGGCTTTGAACCAAAATCTTCTATGTCTCAATGTCCTGAGTAGCTAGGATTACAGGAGTGAGCCACTGTCCTGGCTAAGGTTTTTCTTACCTCTGCTTTGAGGAGAACAATGTATTTCTATGCTAATGCTAGAACTTTTCTAAGATACCAGGTTGTATCTTGCTTAGGAAACACATTGTGTAGAAATAAATCAAATTTCTACACATTTTCTTGAAATGGATTTTGGGGTATGGCTCAGTGGCAGAGCTCATGCTTAACAGCTGTGCATCTGATCCACATACACATAAAAAGAGACTTAATGTTTCTTTACAGAAATGAACCTCAGTATCTACCATTCCCAGCAAAGTAGTAAAAAGCAGGAAACAGTGTAACATCCTGAGAAACAAGATAATAACAACAATATAATAATTTTGAAATACTGAAAATGTTCCAGCCAACAGAGATAAGACAAGGAATCTTTTGAGGGAGAGCTGCAGGCAGACTTAAATTCAAGGACATCTCTGGCAAAGACCCATCTAAGTCCCAGGAGAAAGCCCCTGGGATTCTGGGTGTTTGTAACCACTGGCCAACAACAAGAGCCAATTCAAATAACAAAAGAAACCTCCAGCATATCTGTTTTAATGTCTTGCAAGACCAAAAACAGCATTTTGTCTATATGAAAAGAACCCCCAGTGGAAATTTTCCACGTTACCAGTTTGGCTATGGCTTCGGCAACCACTTCCTTTACTCGGATATGAGGCACTTTGTAGTATTTAGACAGTTCTTGGGCAACCGTGGTTTTTCCTGCAGCAAGGGGACCCAGAATACATATCTTGATTGGCTGCAAAAAGGAGAAGGAACTTGGGGTGAGCCCTGCATGTTCCATCACTAGACAGGAATATTTTACAGCCGTGGACCTCCTTCCAAGTCCCAGGGCTCTTCAGACTAACTCTCCCTTCGAAGTGGACTAAGAGCTCATGTTCTGGTTCAAGTTCATTCCATTAAGTAGGAATTTTTTTTTCAGTTGTGAGGCTTGTACTTGGGGCCTGAGCAACTGTCCTTGAGCTCTTTTTTGTCAAGGCTGGTGCTCTACCACTTTGAAATACAGCACCACTTCCAGGTTTTTGGCAGGTTAATTGGAGATAAGAGTTTCATGGACTTTCTTGCCCTGCTGGCTTTGAATTTTGATCCTCAGATCTCAGCCTCCTGAGTAAGCTAGGATTACAGGTGTGAGCCACCAGCACCCGGCTCAGCAGGAATTTAATAGTATCTGGTACACGCATTGTACCGGGGGGGGGGGGGGGAGAGCAGTGAGTGAGATTCAATATCCTAAGTAGCTAGGATTCCAGGCATGAGCCACTGGTGCCAGGCTTTTCCATTATTTTTTTTTTTTTAAAGAATACCTGTTGCTACACACTACTGGCTCACCTCTGTAATCCTAGCTACTCAGAAGGCTGAGATCTGCAGATCATGGTTTGAAGATAGCCCTGGTAGACAAGTCTGAGAGACTCTTACCTCCGATTAACCAGCAAAAAAGCTGGAAGCAGAGCTCTGGCCAAATGAGAGTGAGAGGTCTTGAGTTCAAGCCCCATACGTGGCACCGTTTCCCTCTTCTTTTCTCCCACATATAAACCCAGCTCTCCCCAGCTCTGAAATTGTTCAGAAAGGCATCTGGGATTTCTTTTATGTCTATGACAGTCAGCCTTGAGCTTACTGCCATGTTCAGTGTGTAGAAGTTATTATTGCTGCTCACTGCAAAAATCTGTAATGTTTTGTGGACAAGTATGATCATTAGGCCTGGCCAAAAGCTGTCAAACTTGAAAATAAACTTCAAAGGGCTGGGGATATGGCCTAGTGGCAAGAGTGCTTGCCTCGTATACATGAGGCCCTGGGTTCGATTCCCCAGCACCACATATACAGAAAATGGCCAGAAGTGGCTCTGTGGCTCAAGTGGCAGAGTGCTAGCCTTGAGCAAGAAGAAGCCAGGGACAGTGCTCAGGCCCTGAGTCCAAGCCCCAGGACTGGCCAAAAAAAAAAAAAAAAAGAAAGAAAGAAAATAAACTTGAAATGAGCCAGGCGCACATCTGTCAGTCTAGCTATCCAAGCAGCTGAGATTTGAGGAACATGGTTTGAAGCCAGCCTGGACATGAAACTCCTTGACATTCTTATCTCCAATTAACTGCCAAAAAGCCAGAAGTGGAGCTGTGGCTCAGGTGGTAGAGTGCCACCCTTGAGCAAGAAAAGCTCAGGGATAGCACCCAGGCTCTGAGTTCAGGCTTTGAGGACTGGCACCAAAAAAAAAAAAAAAATCCCCAAAACTTTGAAATAAGAAAGTTCAATGTTTGAACTTTCACTGTTCAATGTTTGCTCAGTGTTTTGAAAAGGACAAGGACCTTCACTGCTTTAATTGCCCCAATAGTAAGTTTCATTAACTTTGTTTGTATCTGAACTTTAAATAGGAGACAGTCAGCGTTACCAGTAAGCCTCTGCTTTGCTTGTACTCTTTCAGGATGTTGTTGATGTTTTCTGCAAATCCTGCTTGGGCAACCCACCGGATGTTAAAATTCTCTTTCACATACAGTGCTTCCATTCTCAAGTTCACCAGCAAATGGTCAATATGCTCTTGCTGAAGGTCATGGAGAAATTTTAAAAAAATATGTCCTTTTGTGTTTCATTTGGATGGTTAGAACAGACCAAAATCATTACAGTTACTTAGGAAAGTGACCTATACACATTCTCCCAATACGAAAGTCAATTCATCCAGTAGTAAGGATTTATAGAGCACCTACAGTGATATTAGAATACTTGTATTTCTTTGTTTGCTCATTCATTTGCTTATTGTGACAGTGAGGAGTGAACCCTGTACCTTTGGTATGCTAGGTAAGAGCTCTACCGTTGAGCTACAGTGTTTTCCCATTTAATATTTTAAATAGCCAAGTACTAGTGGCTCACACCTTTAATCTTAGCTACTTGGAAGGCTGAGATCCAGAGGATCAAAATTCAAAGTCAACCCAGGCAAAAGAGTCCACGAGACTCTGTCTCCAAAGTAACCAGCCAAAGGCCGGGCTTGAGGACTGGCTCAGCCCAGCTGAGAAAGTGAGAGTCTCTCAGTCCAAGCCCTGGCAAAACCAAAAAAGCAAGCAAGCAAGTAAAAAACAAAAGCAATATTTGACTTATTCTTCTTTGTGCTGATACTGGGAGTTGATCACAAGACCAGAGAGTTCCCTCCTTTTTCACTCAAGGCTGGTGTTTTACCATTTGAGCCACAGCTCTGCTTCTGGCTTTTTGCTAGTTAGTAGAAGATAAAAGTCTTTTGGCTTTGTCTGCCTGGGCTGGCTTTGAACTATGAGCCTCAGATCTCGGCCTCCTGAGTAGGTATGATTACAGGTGTGAGCCACCAGCATCAGCTCAAAATTCCAACTTTTTTTTAATCAGAAAAGTTAAAGTAGGTCACTTTCTATTAATAAAAGTAACAATCCATCAAGAAGATATAAAAATTACTAACATGTATAAAATGAATATTTGCATACCCACTTTCATAAAAACAACACTATGTGACATAAAGGCCAAGACAGACCCCAATACAACTATCACCCCCTGAAAGTCCTAAGGACAAAAAAAAAAATCAACAGAAACACGTCACAATTAAATGACATTACACATCAAATAGACTTAACAGAAATATACAGAATCTTCGAATGCAAAACCTCCAGAAGACACATCCTTTTTAGCAGCCCAAAGAAATTTCTCTAAAATAGGTTGTGTCTAAGTGCATGAAGCAAGTCTTAAAAAAAATCACAAGAAAACAGAAATAAATTCTGATATTTTATCAGATCATAAAGAAAGAAAACTACAAGTTAACCACAAGAGAAATTACAGAAAGAACACACATATACGAAGCCCAGACAATACATTTTGTATGATCAGTGGGTCATCAAAGAACTAAGGGAGAAATTTTTTTAATTCCTCGAATTTTTTTTTTTTTTTCCAGTCCTGGGCCTTGGACTCAGGGCCTGAGCACTGTCCCTGGCTTCTTTTTGCTCAAGGCTAGCACTCTGCCACTTGAGCCACAGCGCCCCATCTGGCCGTTTTCTGTATACGTGGTGCTGGGGAATCGAACCTAGGGCTTCATTTATGGGAGGCAAGCTCTCTTGCCACTAGGCCATATCCCCAGCCCCAATTCCTCAAAATTTTAAATGAATATAAAAATAGAACATACAAGGCCCTGTGAAATAAAATGAAAGCGGGTCTAGTGTAGTTTATAGCTATCAATGCTAGCATTAAATAAACAGCAAGAATCAAACAGTTATCTCAAATACCCTTGGTGAGCTTCAAGATCTTAAAAATCCCAATATCTTGAACAGCATCTACTTTCATGTAGTCCTGTGGTTCAAGCCCCAAAGAAGATCAAGTGGAGGGAGAGTTATTCTTGCTGGCCCTCAAGCTCCCCTCACCAGTTCCCGCCCCTCCAGCATCAATAGTATTTAGAAAAACAATTTTTAATACAATTTCTTAATACTAACTGTTAGCTCCTTGCTTAGGAAGGCGCTCTCTTTAGACATTTTCTGGATTTTCCCAGAGCCAGTATGTTTGCTGATGCACTGTTCAAGGAAAACAGAGAGATTATTTGTTTAACTTGTAACATTTTATTAAAACTTGTTACATGAATGTAAGCATAGCTAAATACAGTTAAATAAAAGCATTTTTTTCAAAACAGATTAGGCCAGGTGCCGGGGCCTCATGCTTGTAATCCTAGCTACTCAGGAGGCTGAGATCTGAGGATCATGGTTCAAGCCAGCCCAGGAAGGAAAGTCTATGAGACTCTTATCTCCAATGAACCTCCAGAAAAATGGAAATGGATCAGGGCCTCCAAATGGTAGAGTGCTAGCCTTGAGCAAAAGAGCTCAGGGACAGTGCCTAGGCCCTGAGTTCAAGCCCCACTACAGACCAAAACAAACACACAGAGGGTAGTATGCAAACAGTATTCACTTATTTGTTTATTCTGAAACTATATGGAAGATAGAGACAAGTAAGGCCTGCCTTTGGCTCTCTAGAGGCGCCCAGTGGATGGGAGACAGGTGTAACTGGTATGTGGAAGATTGGAAGCCCCAGAAAAGGGAGTCATCCTCATCTTGATAAATAAGATTTTAAGGAGCCCATTGTCTGGGACTGAGCTCAAGAACTCCAGACTAAACCAAAATGGAGTCACTCATGCTAAATGCCATGGAATGAGAGCCAACCTTAATGAAAGAGCTTCCTGTGAGCCCTGCTAATTCTACAACTGTAACAGAGGTAAATAGCTTCACAGGTGTCATGACAGCATGGGTGGGAACATGCCAGGTACCTTAATGAAGTCTTCCAGGGTATGAACAGACTCATCCACCGCCACAAGGTAGTGAACCTTCGGTAAGTGGTCGATCACGTTTTGTACCACTCTGCAGACCAACAGGTAAAATAATCACAAGCAGGTAATAAATGGGACCCCACCCCAAGCTCTATGGTAGAACTTTAAGAAGTCATCTGACAGGTTGGGAATGTGGCTTAGCAGTAGAGTGCTTGCCTGGCATGCATGAAGCCCTGGGTTCAGTTCCTCAGCACCACATAAACAGAAAAGGCCGGAAGTGGAGCTGTGGCTCAAATGGTAGAGTGCTAGCCTTGAGCAAAAGAAGCTCAGGGACAGTGCTCAGGCCCTGAGTTCAAGCCCCAGGACTGCCCCCCCCACCAAAAAAAAAAGTCATCTGACTTCTTGCCAGACAAGGTTAAAGTTAAGTTCAGGGTGGGGCTCATTATCTGCCGGCTAGGGAGTGAAAGTTAAGTGACTTCACTTGACGTGTGACTTTTCTCCGGTGTGGAGCTTCTGGGAAAGGGGAGGCACCAGCTAGAGTTCTTGGGGCAGATCCTCTGGCTCCTCCATCCTGTTTTCAGAGTCTTGCTACTATGCTTGGGGTGGGCGGTTTACAAAGACAGATTCAGAGAAGCCAGGGCCTCCTTGAGGGAGCCACGGGGCTCTGGTGGCTCACAGTGACGGAGGGAAGGCCTGACTGGGCCCCGACGGAGGGGAGGGCTTCATGTCTGTTATGCCATGGACTTCTCCCCACAGCCCTACCAGATGGCCTTGAGTACAAAAGCTTAGGAGCGGCCCCCAAGCCTTGAGTTCAAGCCCCATAACTGACAAAAAAAAAATTACCAAAAGTAAAATAAAATGTCAGGGACGTGGCTCAAACACAATACAGCACCTATCTTACGAGGGCCCTGAGTTCAAACCCCAATACCAAAAAAAAAAAAAAAATTAAATCAAGAGACTCATGTCTGAAATCTGTAACGTACTGGAAATCTCTGCGGATTACCAAATCAGTTTTGGGGTCCTCCAGCTTGCTGAGAACTGGGGTTGCAGGCATGTTCCACCATGCCCAGCCAGATCTAGGTTTAGTGAAGTCTGAAATTTACATACGTTCAGGGATCCCTTCAATACACATTAGGTTCTGGGCTTTGAAAAGGACTCACAAGGAAGAATGATCCTATACTCTAAGTTTTGTTTGTTTACTAGTAACTCTGTCAGATAGCACGGAGGTCAAAGGCTGAGGGCCAGGCTGGGAATCTGGAACTAGCCCTGCAGGCAAGGACAGATACAGCCCTCTTGGGGCTAAGCCTGGGGCAGGACAGTGACCTCCCGGTCTCCTGGAACCCAGCCATTCAGAGTTGACTCATTGTGAAACCGGGATCCTGCTCACTGACCTGGGGCTTATACCAGGCTCTCAGGATCGGTCTGGGCACTGGATCTGGGGACTCAATTTGATGCTCAAGTTCTCTGAAGAAGCCACACTGTATGGAGGATCTCGCAGAATGGGACCTGTCCTGAGGACAAGCTCCCACTTGTGGAGAGATGGAACGTAGCAGGCCCGCCGCCAGTTATCTTGCGCCATCTTAGGCCCTTTGGAAACCTTTGCATCTGACCATCAGACTCCTGACCATGAGGTAAAGCTATTGGAATGTGTTTTATCCTGCCACCAACCTTAAGCTAGGAATGCTAGATTACATCTGGGATCTTCTAGGCCTGGGTGGGTGGCTCACTCCTGTAATCCTAGCTACGTGGGAGACTGAGGCTCTTGGTATGCAGCTGGCCTGGGCAGGAAAGACTATGACACCCTTATCTCCAATAAACGACCAAAGAGCAAGAAGTGGAGCTGTGGCTCTGTGGTAGAGTGCTAGCTTTGAGCAAAATAGCTCCCGGGCAGTGCCAGGGCCCTGAGTTCAAGCTACAGAACACAAAAAATACTTCTTGGAACTAGAGGCAACTGGAGACAAGGCTCAAATGGTGGAGCACTATTAGTGAGCAAAAACCCAAGAGAAAGCACAAGATGAGGTCTTGAGTTCAAGCTCCAGCACGGACACAAAGACAATAACTAAAAATGCTCCACATTCAGTTGACCATCTGACTTCTAGCGTGTGGTTGGTGCACATTATTCATCTCATCTGAGACAAGGGAAAAGAAATTCTGTTACCAAAATGTTCAGACCTACTATCAAGTTCTTGCTTGTCTGGAATTGTTGGCCTGCTGAGGGTTTGGGTTTCTAAGAGATGAACCTGAACTTGTCATCAGAAGTGTGATGCTCAATGAAGACGTACACTATTTCATCAGATGCACACAGAGGTAACGGGGGACCGGACCTTCCATGGAGGGTCGTTGTGAAGTGGAATCACACCATATATGGAAGGGTCTTGGCATGGGGCTCAAGAAAGGTTAAGCAGCAGTCATCCAGGGCCTCCCATCTCCCAGGGAATGCTTACCCTGCTAGATCAAGAACGTGAATGGCTGGGATTACATTTGTTCCATCTCCAAACACAGGCAGGGCAGGAATCTCACCCAGCCAGGCCATCTGAAAGAAAGAAAAGCTCCTCTAATGATGCACTCTGATGCAGAAGAGCTTGCATGAGCTTTTACAGCCTCAGAAGAAAGAAAGTCGGGGATCAATGGCTCAAGAAGGCCAGGATTTCATGGTCATCACAGGCAGAGAGCCATTGAAAATAAAAGAGACAGGGCTTTCTTTAGCTTATCTTCTTCAGATGTCCTAATCTCAGTGCTGAAAAATAAAGTCACCAAAGTCCCAACACTTGGGAGGCAGGGACAGGGCCAGACGAGGGACATAGTAAGATTCGGTCTCCAAATCCTCCTCAAAACACTCTGTCTTTGGGGAGGGGGCTAAAGGGGACACAGAAATGGAGGGACAAAGAGTGAACAACTGCAGCAGTGGTACTCGCTGGACACTGTTGAAAATGGACTACACATTTTGTGGGCAGAGATGGGAGAGAAAAACTGGGAGAGAGTGAAAGAAGGGGTGATACTGTTCAAAAAGAAATGTACTCTTTACCTGACTTATGAAAAGGTGACCCCTCTGTTGATCATCTTTATAACAGTAATAAAAAAATAAAATAAAAAGAGCAAACTAGAATCCAGCCAATTTCCTGTCTACACATTTCCCTTTCTCTCCTCCTCTGGGCCTCCCAACAGCAAAATTCCTTGAATTGTTCCTCTGTTCTCCCCTTTCTAGTTTCTTTTTGCCTGTCCCACTGGAATTCCTGTCCCCACAAATCCAGCCAGCAGTTCTCAAAAATTACCCTATTACCTGCAGCATTTTCAACACTGCTCACATTCCTTCTTTCTATTTTGTTCTTTTCCCTCCTTCCCTTTTCTTCCTCCCTCCCTTTCTCCCTCCCTCCCTTTCTCCCTCACTTCCTTTCTTTCCAGGTCCTGAGGCTTGGACCCTGGGCCTGGGCACTGCTCCTTAGCTCTATTCTACCCAAGGCTAGCGCTCTACCACTGAGCTACACCTCCACTTCCAGATTTTTCTGTGATTTGTTTGGAGATAAGAGTTTCACAGACTTTCCTGCCTGAGCTGGCTTCGATCTCAGATCTCAGTCTCCTGAGTAGATAGGATTACTGGAGTGAGCGACCAGCACCTGGCCGCATTCTTTCTAGAAACATTTCCCTTGGCTTTTGTAATGGTCTTTCTCACGTCTTCTCTTACTTCTTGGGCACCCCCTCTCGGCCTCCTTTCTCGATTCCATCTTCCTGTAAAGGCCAAATGTGTGGAGAATGATGACTCCATTTTCAGATCTCATCTCCATGTTTGTTTGTGGGGTTTTGTTTTTGTGCCAGTTCTGGGGCTTGAACTTAGGGCCTGGGCACAGTCCCTGAGCGTTGTTGCTCGAAGCTAGTGCTCTAGCATCTGAGCTACCACTTCACTTTCAGCTTTTTTGGGGTACTTAATTGGAGACAAGAGTCTCACAGACTTCCCTGCCCAGGCTGGTTTTGAACCGCAGTCCTCAGATCTTATCCAGGTAGCTACAGTTGCAGGTGTGAGCCTCTGCGCCTGGGCCTCCCCATTATAACCCACCCTCAGCCCCTTTCCCGCCAGCTTTCCACCTTCCCAGGTGTTTTGGCATCTGAAATACTTCGTATTCACTTATTATCTTTATCTCCTTCTCCACCCCCTAGAGTGCAAGCTCCACCAGGGCGGGGACGATCCTCAACATCTGCCATTGCTTCTGGTACATGGCAGGCGCCCGATCACACCTTTTGTCCGACAAACGAGAGTGGACCATCTGCTCCTAGGGTGTGAATACAAGCTCTTGGGAAGGGAAAGAAAGATGGGTGATTCTGGTCCATATGCATTTTTTTTTACTGTTACTGTTACATAGGACCACATCTAGAAGCAATCAGACATGCTTTCAATTTATTTACTAATTCATTTACGTTTTCATTCATCGATGTGTTTGGTTGTGGTGCTGGGGATTAAACTCAGATCCTTGGGCATGCTATGTAAACCCTGTAAACCTTTATCCACTGAGCCACCCTCAGCCCTGTAAAACACATTGTTTTGTTTTGTGCTGGTCCTGAGGCTTGAACTCATGGCCTGGGCACTGTCCCTGAGCTTTCGTGCTCAAGGCTAGTGGCTCTACCACTTGAAGCCACAGCTTCACTTCTGTCTTTTTGCAGGCTAATTGGAATTGCTTGCCTGGGCTGGCTTTGAGCCATGATCCTCAGATCTCAGCCCACTGAGAAGCTAGGATTACAGTCATGAGTCATGGGTGCCTAGTACTGTTTTTTTTGAGATAGGGTCTCATTTTGCTCCCCAGACTGGCCTTAAACTTGCAATCTCCTTACCTCAGCCTCCTGTAGGCTAGGATTACAGGTGTATACCACCATACCTATCTTGAAAATTACTATACATAATCATCAAAAAGTTATACCTTGGGCTGGGGATATAGCCTAGTGGCAAGAGTGCCTGCCTCGGATACACGAGGCCCTAGGTTCGATTCCCCAGCACCACATATACAGAAAACGGCCAGAAGCGGTGCTGTGGCTCAAGTGGCGGAGTGCTAGCCTTGAGCGGGAAGAAGCCAGGGACAGTGCTCAGGCCCGGAGTCCAAGGCCCAGGACTGGCAAAAAAAAAAAAAAAAAAAAAAGTTATACCTTAAAAAAGTTGTGTAAGATGCCTCCTTCCGCTCCATACTGAAGTCCTGAAGCAATCACATACGTCGCGAATTTTTTGACCTGTTAGATAAAATACAGTTAACAGCTAAATACAACATTACCAGTCATACTGAACTTGTAAAATGGTCACTGTAGGAAGCCTCGCCAACTCCTATGGGCTTTTGGTTGTTGTTTATGATAATACAGGGCCCCTAAGGGGCCTGGCCCCTCTCTATACTCTGTAGGAGGGCCTAGGACTGTAACTGAAAACAACAACAACAACACATTTATTTTGTCCCAGACCGGAACCCAAACTCATTGGCTGACAATCTACCACCTGATTTATACCTCGAACCTCTGAAAACTTTTCTAAGGAGATGTGCAAGTTTGTTAGAAGCATGTGACATTGACGTGCCTCAGTCCATCTCCACCTGCTTTCTCAGCTTGGGTTAGTGACAACTGGAGTCTTTGAAAATGATTTTCAATGTGTACAGGATAATGCCTCATACCAATCAGATGTCCATTTGTTATTGTGTTTCTTAACAACCCTTTATCTCTTAGTGTTATAAACGCCACTTAAAACTGATTAAAGTCTCATTCTTGTAAAAAAAAAAAAAAGAAAAGAAAATGGTTTTCAGCTGGCACTGGAGGCTCATGCCTGTAATCCTAGTGACTCAGAAGGCTGAGATCTGAGGATATTGGTTCAAAGCCAGCCCAGCCTGGAAAGTCTGTGAGACTTTTTTTCTATCGGTCTTAGAACTTGAACTCGGGGCCTGGATGATGTCCTTGAGCCTTTTTGTGCTCAAGGCTAGGGCTCTACCACTTGAGCCACAGCACCATTTACTGTTTGGTTTTTTTTCTGAGTAGTACATTGGAGATGAGTCTCATGGACTTTTCTGGCTGGATTCAAACTGCAATCCTCAGATCTCAGCCTTCTAAGTATCTAGGATTGCAAGTATGACCACCAGTACCCAGCTTGTGAGATTCTTATCTCCAATTAACCACCAGAAAACCAAAAGTGGCACATATCTCAAAGTGGCAGAGCACTAGCCTTGAGCAAAAAAACTTAAGGACAGCACCCAGGCTCAGAGTTCAAGCCCTATGACCGGCAAAGAGAAATGGAATGATTTTCAGTTGGGTGGATGTCTTTTCTGTTTCCTGTACTGTTGTGACACCAATTGTTAAGATTTCATGGGAACTCTTAAAAGGTCCCCGTTATTTGTGAAAGTTCATTACCTGCAAATTCTATCCTGGCATGGAGTGGGGAAGGATTATAAAAGTGGCTTCACCAGGCACTAGTGCCTCACACCTGTAATCCCAATTACTCAGGAGGCTGAGATCCAGAGGATGGAGATTTGAGACCCTATCTCAAACAAACAAACAAACAAAAAAGGGGGTTGTGTGTGTTACAATGGCATTTTGATTGTATCGTTTAGGGTTAAGGACAAGTTTGATACATTTCTAGTAAAGATAGTGAGATGATATCTTCCATTTTAGATTATTATTCACATAAATTCATTTTGCGGTATGATCATCCATTTGTGGATTTTAACGATATGTATGTACAATTTGGAGTTTTGTGATACAGTTATCACATTTGGAAAATTTATTCATACATTACCTATTTATTATTACATTACCTAAATGTAATGTATCCTTTTTATTTATTTTAACCACAAAAGTTGTGCGGTGGGGATGTTCCTACCACGGTCAAGGGTTCCTGTACTGGGTTCAACCACCAGTACAGAAAAGGAAAAGCAAAACCAAACACAGTGTAATCCCTAGAATGTAACGGTTAAGGTCAGAAGAAAGGGGCTAGAATTCATAGTTGTGTAGTTGAATGGTCCTCCCTCCCCTCCCGGGCCCCGCCCTTTTTGAGCTTTTTGAGACCGGATCTGACTATGTTGTCGGGCTAGACTCAAATTCACACCCCCCCTGCCTCATGCCTCCACTTGGGGAGTGCTGGGATTACAGGCATGAAGCTCTACACCCAGTTCAATGTGATTTTCTTTGGATATGTTAGACTTGCAATGTTTGTACATGCCAAAGTCGGTGTGTGTTTTTCAGCGGGAGACAGAACACACAGGACCGTGCCGTTTCTTCTGCGATATCTTTGGCGGCCAGCAGGTGTCATCTTAGAACTACTGATTACACACCACTGACTGCTGGTCTTCTACTCTTGGGACCTTTGGGGACCTGGGGTTCTCTACAAGTTAGATGAAGAGCAAGATAGATAGAGCTTGTGTGTGTGTGTGGGGGGGGGTATGTGTGTATGTGTGTGTTGGTGTGGGTGTTATTCACACCTGACTCCCTCAATGGTAACTTGTCACAAGTTCCATTTCTAATGATAATGGAATTCTAGGAATTCTGACAGAGGACATGGCTGGGTAGGGTGGTACATGTCTATAATCCCAGCCATTCAAGTGGTGGACATCGGAGGCTCAGAGCCCAAGGCCAGCCCTGATTCAAAAGTGTATGTTTTTTTTAAATTTTGATACAAAGTTTTATGGTGGTCGATTTTGCTGTCACAAGAAGGCTAATATGCTATTGCTGTGTTATTCTTCATATGTGCTCCGCTACAGATACCTTGATACAGATACCTAGTCTGCTGAGTGATGGAGCTGAAGTCAGGAAAGTAAATTAAAACAAAACCCAGAGGCTTTGCTGTCTGGCGATCTTGGTTTGAACCAAGGCTCCACCAGTTGGCCCTTCGCTCTCCACACAGGGGCGGTGGCCCTGGGAGCGGCCGCCTGCAGACAATCCCTTCTGGAAGGGCTACCTAGACAAGGCCCAGAAGCCCTTTAGCGAGCCTGAGCAAGTGAACCTCTGGAAGCTTCTGCCTTCTGTCTGAGGTTGATAGGTACTTCTCAGAGCTGTTTTAGGGGAAACAACGAGATATTCTGCAAACATGGTCCCTCCTTCCCACTCCGGCTCTGAGTTGTCTCTTCTGGGTCATGTGACTCACGAGGGCACAGAGCCCTTGGGAGCTGAGGGACTGACTAGCTAGGCCGGGACCTGATACAGCTGGCTGGACCAGAATCCAGGCCACAACCCCTCCATAGTGCACCTTAGGGCAAACCTGAAACAGACATCTGTGCGTGTAAATACAGGGAAGTCAGACAGGTATGGAAGGAGGTGCAGTGATGGCTGTAAAACCAGGCATAGTTCTAGCCCTCAAACAGTCTTTACAAAGGGGCAGAGCTACACTGTGGACCAGGGTTCAGGTGAAGTGGAAGTAGAGAAAGCAGCCCCCAGTGGAGCCTCTCCTGACTTGACACTTACGTTCTTCCCAAATTTGAGGACCATTTTCTCAGCATTTATGTGATCCAGAAAATTAGGATGAGGTTTTCGTCTCCGATAATCCTCTTCAGTAAACGGAACCTCAGAATCATCCTGCAAGAGGGAAAACGGCCCAGACTTCACACGGAAGGTTATTTTGTAACACTTCTCAGGCAGAGCTGTGTGCGCTTAAGCTCAGTCAAAGCTGAAAACTCCAGCTTATCCTCAGCAGGATAAGGATGGCTGACAGTGATTCGGGGTACATTTCCGCAGAGTTGGCGCAGAGGATTTTGCGTACTCCCCACACAGAGAAATGGCGAACATTTGAGGCGATGGAACTGACCTGATCGCTACCCAGCGAACACGCGGCCTGAGGTGGGCTCCATAAATGGGGACGCGTACTACGTGTCAATTAACATAAAAATACAAAACTGCTTAACAGTGATTTAATTTGTTTGTTTGTTTGTTTGTTTTTTTTTGGCCAGTCCTGGGCCTTGGACTCCGGGCCTGAGCACTGTCCCTGGCTTCTTCCCGCTCAAGGCTAGCACTCCGCCACTTGAGCCACAGCGCCGCTTCTGGCCGTTTTCTGTATATGTGGTGCTGGGGAATCGAACCTAGGGCCTCGTGTATCCGAGGCAGGCACTCTTGCCACTAGGCCATATCCCCAGCCCCACAGTGATTTAATTTGCTCAAAAGTGCTTTAAACAAGTTTTGGGGTCTCACTACGTAGGCCAGGCTGGATTCAGGTCCCTGTGTAGCCCAAATGGCCTGAGCCGCTAACCCCGTGCCCGCCCCCCCCAGCCTTCGGAGTGCTGGGGTTACAGGCATGTACTACCACACTGGATTCCATGTCTGTCTTGATTGCACGAGCTTCATTTTCATCCCGTGGGCTACACAGTGGCTTGTGTCAAGCAGCCTCAGAACCAACAGGGGACAACCGCGTGCTAGGACTTTGGGCGGCTCCGGCATCTCGTAGGCCACAGGGGGTTTTCAGCGCCAACCTCACCTTCTGGGGTCACCAGCTCATGGATCAACAGGCAGTTATTGAGACTCATGGATATTATTCTATCAGGCAGTACTTAAAAGTTCTTAGTAAGGGCTGGGTGCCCGTGGCTCACACGCCTGTAATCCTAGTGACTTGGGAGGCTGAGATCTGAGGACGGTTGTAGTTCAAAGCCAGCCCCGGCAGGAAAGTCCACAAGCCTCCAGCTAACCACCAGAAAACCAGAAGTGGCGCTGTGGCTCAAAGTGGCAGAGTGCTGGCCTTGAAAAAGCTCAGGGACAGCACCCAGGCCCTGAGTTCAAGCCCCATGTCCGACAACTCCCCCCCCCCCCCCCAAAAAAAAGGTTCTTAGGGATATAGATCAGAGTGGTCTTCCTTAGAAGTGCGTGTGCTAAGAGTCTGGGAGCTGTGTGGAGTGCCTGGAACAGGCCGGGGTCAGGGACGAGGACACAGACCACACATTAAAGGAGCAATCACTGCCTACTTACCGGGTCCAGAGGTTTGGATCGCGCCCATGTCATCACCGTGGAAATTAAAATAAACACCTTCCGCTTTTCAAAATGGGTCACTTCTTCATTCAGGGCTGGTGGACCAAAAACGCAGAGCAGTTATCGGAACCATGCACAGCTTGGTTTTTGAAATCTTGTGTACAGACTACTACCAGGGAGACCTGGAGTTCCTCCCAGGAACACGAGAGCATCAGATGGTGGCACCTCTGCTCCAAAGTCCCACGGCCACCAGCCCGTTCTGGACTCAGCAATATCGCCCCCTACTTGAAGATGATGTCATCATCATCATCATAGTCATCATCATCACCAAACAGGAGGAGGAGGAGGAGGAAAAGGAAGAGGGTATCCCCTTCCAATTTCCCAGCCTGTGAGCAGCAAGCTGTTAATCCAAAGCTTTGGACCAAAGGCTTCTGTGCAATACAAGGGGACGGCATCCTGGGGCGGTTTCGACAGCTACCACCCACAAGGCCATGGGGCAGCTGGCAAGGTGTCCACTGCACCTAAGAGCCGTGAGATTTCTCTCATAAGGAAAGTCGAACCAATTCTTCATAGTGAGCTTCCATGGGTTATGGATAGGAGGATGGAGAGGGAGCCCAGTGAGGAACTGGCCGGAGTTAGGGGGTGAAAGTTTCCATGACGACCAAGGGCTGCCTCTCAGGAGTGAGTTGTCAGGCCAGGTTTAACATGCATACAGGAATGTGGAATATTCCTTTTTGTTTGTTTTCTTTTGTGGCACTGGCCTTTGAACTCAGGACCTAGCTCGAGCCATACTGTTTGGGAAACAATGAAAAGTGCAAAGGGGGGGTCTGTGTCCGTGCTCTACCATCCCAGCCACCCCCGAGCACTTTGGGCTTTGGTTTTCTGAGACAGGGTCTCATCTTTATGCTCAGAGCTTGGACCAGGCTTAGGATTCTAAAATGTCCAAAAATAATTCGACAAGTTCCCCCAAGTAACAATGCTAAAAAAAATATATATATATGAACTGTAAAAAAAAATAAAAATAAAAGAAAATCTAAGCATTTGCAACCTATACAACTGATTGATTGCAGAAGAAGAGCCCGAGTGGGCCGTCAGGACGGAGGCCCCTTCCCATAGCGGCTCTGCACCCCTCAGTTTAGTCTTGAGCGGCTGCACGCTACACAAGTCCCCGGTGCCCAGGAAGACGTGTGTGTGAACAGCGGACGGACTGACGGGATCCCAGAATGAACACCTGGAGGGGCTCAACGCCACGTGGAGAGCTCATGCAGGCTACGTGGAGTCTCGGGTTGGGGCTGAGGGCTGGTATGGCTGGCGGACTGTCCCAGGGAGCTCTCTCCTAGAGACACCCTGTGAATCCCAACAACACACACCCCAGGGGGTCCCCTCCCACAACAAACACCCCCCACCTAGCTGGATCTCCGCTTATCTTTCTCTTCAATAAATCTTTGCCACTCGCTTCTTCCTTTGTGTCTGTGTCGGTTAATATTTTCCACTATCACTATTCTCCCGGGCCCCATCTACCATGACGCCCCCATTCCACAGATTAAAGGATCTCTGATTGTACTTCCTTGTACATGAATACTCTAATATCTCAAAAGCATATAATCCATTCAAAACCTCTCCTCCAAATACAGGACGGAAATGTTCCTAGTTATGCAAAGCTCTTTATGAGAATGAGCAGGAAAGCAGCTAAGATACACTGCACTGAAGATGCAGTATCAAGGTTTACATGATTCATTTCACTGGAGGGGTGGGGGTGGGGGTGGGGGTCACAGCAAGAAGTCAATGGATAGTGTCAACTCACAATGGGGGGACAACCATTTAGGCCATCTGTCTGTCTGTCTGTCTGCCCATCTATCTGTTTGTCTTCCTGTGCTGGAAATCAAATGCAGCGCCAACACAGGTTAAACAATCCTCTGTGTCTGAGCTACATCTTTAGTTCCACAGAAGCGTTTTGAAGGTTAAATTAAGAGTAGTTTAAAAAATCCCTTTGGGGGGACTGGGGATATGGCCTAGTGGCAAGAGTGCTTGCCTCGTATACATGAGGCCCTGGGTACAATTCCCCAGCACCACATATACAGAAAACGGCCAGAAGTGGCGCTGTGGCTCAAGTGGCAGAGTGCTAGCCTTGAGCAAAAAGAAGCCAGGGACAGTGCTCAGGCCCTGAGGCCAAGGCCCAGGACTGGCCAAAATAAATAAATAAATAAAAAATAAATAAATAAAAATCCCTTTGGGGAAGTAAGGCTGAGGTAGAAAGAAAATTCAAGGAATTGCCTCTTCTATTGTAAGCTTTATTATGCTTTTTAATTTTCAAAACATGTCCAGGTTGTATTTCAGAAAAAAAATATTAAAAATTTAAAAGGAAATGATAGGCATACACTAGAAGATAAATCAATTTTTAAAACCTGGCACAGAATGAGTGCTGGATAAACACTAGCTCTGATGATTACTTTATGTGTTGCAAATATATGTCAGCTGTAAATATTTGCTAAGGGATAATAGGCAGAAAGTAGGCTTCCAATAACTTCCCTTCCAAAAGATGATAACATTTCTATGGTTTAAAAAAATCAGTGTTCATCAAAGGTGCAATGACTATGTGTATCTGAGCATAGAAAGTAATATTTATTGAAATGAGCTTCAGGAAATGGAAACAAGAAGTTGTTTTTTTTTCTTTTTTTCTTTTTTTTGGCCAGTCCTAGGCCGTGAACTCAGGGCCTGAGCAATGTCCCTGGCTTCTTTTTGCTCAAGGCTAGCACTCTGCCACTTGAGCCACAGCGCCCCTTCTGGCCATTTTCTGTATATGTGGTGCTGAGGAATTGAACCCAGGGCCTCATGTATACGAGGCAAGCACTCTTGCCACTAGGCCATATTCCCAGCCCTGTTTTTTTCTTTTGCTGTTGTTTTATTTTTGTCTCCTTTGGTCATGTATCGGTTTGGGGGAGGGTAAGGGGAGTCACAGAAATGCTGGGACAAAGGGTAAACAAATGCAACAGAGGTACTCACTAGATACTGTGTTGAAAACAAACGATACAATTCATGGGTGGGGATAGGAGGGAAAAACTGGGAGACAGGGAGGAAAGGGGCGACATGCCCACAAAGAAATGCACTCATTACCTGACTTATGTAACTTTAACCCCTCTGTACATCACTTCTCTAAGAACAAGTTAGAAGGGAAAAGTCAAACCTGTGTTTGTGTTTTTGATTTGTGTTTCACCGGCGGAGAATTAGGCACAGTATTATACAGAAGTGCTCTGATGGTCCAAGGGCCACACCTCCAATCCATAGACGGTGTTCTTCCGTCGTCATTGGATGAATAGCTTCCACTCAGTCCTGAGGCTGCACTGCACGTCTCGGAATTCAAGCCCGCACATAGCTTCGCGGTGGATAGAATTCAAGGTTTGGCAAAGCACTGTGTGTTTTTTTTTATATAAATCAAGTTTTACTGGAATGAAGGGTACAAGCAGGGTAGTTGACTCACACGGTTAGATATATTATTGAGTTCTTTACCAAAAAAAAAAAAAAGTTGTGGCCCCTGAAGTTGTCTGCAGGACTGAAACGTCGATCTTTTGGGGAACTGCGGGTGCACTGTCCTTTGTTCAGGCTTCCAGAGATGAGTCACCAAAGCAGCACATTTCTAGACACCTGCTTATTCTCTTGGAGCTCACTGTCTTTGTCAGAGCTTTTGCCCACCCTGACCCTTGTCATCAGAGACCATGAGTTGCATCGGATCCCTGTCCTCCTGAAGGCGCATCTCCCTCCTGTGGGGCCTCCTTGTGAGGCCGAGGCCTCTCTCCGGCTCCGGCTCTCTCCGGCCTCTCTCCGGCTTCTGTAAGTACCTTGGGCTCTTGTTTATAAGAGGGGGAGCTATCAGGCTCTCTGCATTTCTCCTTACACCACCCCAGGTGTTTTTCAACACCTTCCTCTGTAAGTAGTGCCTGTGGAATGAGCCAAGGTGGAATTCTGAAAGGTAATGCTCCCTTTTGTTTTGATCCATTCATCTGAAGTACCTAACAAATACGTCACATACAAACTGTGCTCCAGCACGCAAGAGGCCAAGGGAAGAGGACTGGGAGTTTGAGGCCCAGATAGGCTACACAGTGAGACTTTGTCTCCAAACAATACGATCACCATCAACCGTGACAGAAGAAACCCACAAGCTGGGAAGTGGTGGCTCAAGCCTGTAATCCCAGCTAATCTGAGGATCACAGTTCAGAGCAACTCTGAGCAGAAAAAGCATATAAGTCTCTATCTCCAATTAACCAGCAAAACTGCTGGAGTGGGGCTGGGAATATGGCCTAGTGGCAAGAGTGTTTGCCTTGTATACATGAAGCCCTGGGTTCGATTCCCCAGCACCACATATATAGAAAACAGCCAGAGGTGGCGCTGTGGCTCAGGTGGCAGAGTGCTAGCCTTGAGCAAAGAGAAGCCAGGGACAGTGCTCAGGCCCTGAGTCCAAGGCCCAGGACTGGCTAAAAACAAACAAAACAAATAAAACCTGCTGGACTTCAGATATGGCTCAAGTGGTAGAGCACTGCGGGGGCGGGGGGGGGGGAACGGGGGAAAGGACCCAAAAAATTCTCAAGGGAAGCTCAAGGCCCTGATTTCAATCCCTAGTACTGGCACCAAAACAAATAGACAGAAACAAACCATAAGTTTTTCCACAGGCTTATTCATTAGCATGGACTTAATTTTGGGGGTATTTCTTTTTTTTTGGCCAGTCCTCGGGCTTGGACTCAGGGCCTGAGCACTGTCCCTGGCTTCTTTTTGCTCAAGGCTAGCACTCTGCCACTTGAGCCACAGCGCCACTTCTGGCCATTTTCTGTATATGTGGTGCTGGGGAATCGAACCCAGGGCCTCATGTATATGAGGAAGGCACTCTTGCCACTAGGCCATATCCCCAGCCCTTGGGGGTATTTCTTGGATCACTTTTTCTATGACTCTCAGATAAAGTAGCTATGCAAAAAGTGTCCCTACCACTATAGAATGTCAGTAGAGAGTAGAGCTAGAGTTTAGTGGTCCATCCTTGGCTAGCCTGATGGAGGCTTTAGATTCTCTCCTCAGTCACACGCACACACACACACACACACACACACACACGGAGATGGGAGATGGGAGATGGGAGTGTGCCTTACTGACCAGAGACTGCCCATAAGGCTTCTTCCACTTGCTGGAGGTTCTCCGTGATGTTATAGATGGTAATATCGCATTCCATCAGCCGGGTAAGGAGGTCTTCCCGAGAGATGGTCTGAAAAGAGAGTTGGCAGTCATTTTCAGCAAGCTGCACGCAAGGTCATCCTAATGTACAGACAAAACGACAGCTTCCACATCCCCCGCACACACGCTCCACGGAGGAGTCACACAGCACGGTCTGCACAAGGACTTCCACTTTAAATCCATGCTGACTCTCCCTGCGCGCGGTTTTGAGGTAGAAACAAAGAAGTTGGTGAAAAGGACCTGGAACATGTGATTAAAAACTTGCAAAAATTGCTGGGAGCCGGTGGCTTACGACTGTAATTCTGGCTACTCAGGAGGCTGAGATCTGAGGACAGCGGTTCAAAGCCAGCCAGGGCAGGAAATTCCATGAGACTCTCATCTCCAATTAACCACCAGAAGACTGGAAGGGGTGCTGTGGCTCAAGTGGTAGTGTTTGCCTTGAGTTGAAGAGCTCAGGGACTGCACCCTGGCCCAGAGTTCAAGCCCCAGGACTGGCAAGTAACTAGTGATGTGGATATGGCATATGGCATGGATACCAGCCTATTTCTCTATAGGTCGGTGCCATGGACCAAACTAGAATTGGCATTTGTTATGACCACTGTCCTGAGCATCAGAAATTCCCCAGAGCTCACAGGTACCTTAAAATAAAACCTTTCATGGGGCACTGGTTTTCTCTGTGTGCTGTGACCAAATTTCCATGTAGATGCCCCTCCCTTTAAATCTCCACCCAGCCACCTAGGTCACTGGTACACCTGGAGGCAGTTACCTCCCCCTTCTCTGAGGTTACATCATAAGCCACCTGGACACAGCTCCCTGCCCCTGCTGTAGATAAGGTGTCGCCCAGGAGTGACGTTCTCTCTTGCCCGCCCCTCCCCCCACACACACCTTGAACTTGGCAGCAGGCCAGCAGTTTGGCAAACTAAAGTTCTCTCTTCTGCTTGAATGTGGTAGTATTCATCATCGGCTACCTACTTAATAACTCATTCATATATATATACATATAAATATATATATCTTATCTCCAATTAACCACCAGAAAACTGGAAGTGGTGCTGCGGCTCAAGTGGTAGAGCACTAGCCTTGAACTGGAGAGCTCAGGGACTGCACCCAGGCCCAGCGTTCAAACCCCATGACCGACAAACAAAATTAAAAATAGAAATAAAGATGGGAAATATACTCAGCCCAGTAAAATTGGCCAACATCAGGAATTTGTACCACAGAAAAACGGGTGGGGATGTGGGGGAAAGGAGCCCTATTGCACTATTGGTGGGGATGTAAACTAGTGCAACCAGAGAAGAGGGCAGTTTGGAGGTTCCTCAGAAAACTTCCCTATGACCCAGCTGTGCCACTCCCGGGCGTCGACCCAGGACATCACAAGTCAGGATATGGTAAAGACACTTGCACATCCATGTTCATTGCTGCACTGTTCACAATAGCCAAGTTATGGAAACAGCCCAGAGAAGGACGAACAAATGCATTCATGGTACTCAGCAGACACTAGGTGAAAAGGGAATTATGTAAATTGTGGGCAGACTGAAATGCTCAAATTTGGATCCCCCGAAAGCCCTCCAGAGACCAAGACCAATGCAAGCAGCAAAAAGGGCGTTTATTTCGAGCTAGCTCAGTCCTCCGCGCACTCAGCACGCTGGTGACACTAAGAGGCCCTGAGCATAGATTTAGCACAGATTTTATACACTGTTTGGGGAAGGCAGGGACTTAGCATACATCATAGCGTCTTTTAACAAATCAACACACACCGTGGGAAAATTATAAAATAATTCTAAAGCATGTTTGGCGCATTTGGTGGCGGGAAGAAATCTGGGAAGGGCTATTGGTCAGATCAAGGGACCGACCCATTTAAAATTGATTGGTTAAGCCATAGGGGTGTAGCAAGGGGATTCGTGCACAGCTGCAGGTTCTTAATTAGATACTGGAAACCACACCTGGGTGGGGGAGTCCTGGTGTAACTCCAAAACTTGTTTTTCTTCTCTGCCAGTCACTCTTATGGGTGTTTATGGTTTTTCCTGAGAACTCTCTGTCCCAGGGTGTTTTATGGTCTTTAGGGCTTACAGTAAGGTCAGTCAGGGACAGACTGGGGTCTTAGTACAATATGGAGTTACTCTGGTCCTTCACTCTGGCTCTACACAGACAGGGGAAAGGGAAACTGGGAGGAAGCGAAGGGAGGGAGGGGTAACATTGTCCAAAACAAGAATTGTACTCATTACCTGACCTATGAAATAGTAACCCCTCTGGACAACACCCATGTATATATGTATATATCTTAATGGGGGAAAGCCCAAAAATCTAAGCTGTGCCACCCCAAAAGGATTGGGAGTTTGGAATGCCTTTTTAGAATGCTGAGAGTTTCCAGGAAAGGTCAATCAGTCCAGACTTAACAGGAACTCAGACTTCTATCTAGGTGTAGGCTAATTCCACCCTAAACTGTGTGGGAGCCTTAGGGTAGACTTACATTCATGCAAATTGCAAGCTGTTTACTGCCTAGCTCTCCTTCCCAGAATAAGAAGGTCATCTACCACTAGTATACAGAATGTTGTCACATGTTGAAGTTTGTAGCTTACTTCCTTGCACAAGACCAATAAAAACCTTGGTTAATGAAATGGTGGGATCTGAAGCTGGAGGAAGGCTATAGGTCCCCTGGTACCCCAAACCTCAGTCCCAGGGTCTGGCCTCCATTATTGCCTTGGCTTGCTTCCGGTTGCTGCGGCAGATTACCAAGCACACAGCAGGTTGCAACATTAATGACTTCCGTGTGTGTGTGTGTGTGTGTGTGTGTGTGTGTGTGTGTGTTTGCCAGTTGTGGAGCCTGAACTCTGGGCTGGGGCTGCTGCTTTACTTTTAGCCTTTTGGCCACAGCTGGGCTGAGCCACAGCTTTACTTCTAGCATTTTGGTGGTTTATTAAAGTTGGGAGTCTCACAGACTTTCCTGCCTGGACTGACTTGAAATCTCGATCCTCCGTTCTCGGCCTCCTGAGCAGCTAGGACGTTAGGAGTGAGCCACCAGTGCCTGGCTAAAAAGTGTACGTATTTATGGGGTGAGGAGTTACATCCTGAAGGTTGGGCAAAGAGGAAGGAAGGCGGCTACAGGGGCAGCATGAATAGAACTGCTTTGTAGGTTGCTCAGATTAGCAGAGGCATGGAGGGAGGAGTTTCCTGGAGGAAGACACCCCCAACCCCCACTTCAAGGAGTATTTAAGTGTCTCCAGGAGAGGGCCATGTAGAATCTATCATGTGGTAGCAGACACATGCATATTATTCCTAAGTGGCTCATAATCCAGAAGACAAAGGCCCTCACCATGGCCCAGAGCCATCTGTGTAACACAAGATGGAATATTCATTAAGTACACTAGAGAGAAGGATTTTGTAAGTCCAAATGTCCCAACTATAGCTTCCTTTCCAAGAACATCTACTTTAAAATCTTTGCTTCGGCCAGCGAATTCAAGTGGACACAATATGGTTCGTCTCTGTTTACAGAAGGACCACTCCTACGTCCTGCCATGATCCGGAGTGCAGGGAGAAGCATGACACAGAGTGTGGTGCACTGGAAAGACCTTGGAGAGCAGGGCTCTTATCCTGGGTCTATGCGGGCAGAAGCCATGCGGCCTTACCGAGTACGTCTCCACCGCGAAGTCAGGCCGGGGGCTTTCGGGCTGGGACAGGGTGCCCACGATCTGGAAGGTGCCCTCCCTCTGTCTGAAGGATATGGCCTCCCGGGCACCTGACTTGGCCTCATCTTCCTCTTCCTCCTCCTCCGTAATTTCTTCAAGCGAAGCCCCAACAACACAATTCGCTAGGAACTGCAAGGAAACAGAACGTTCGCCCGTGCTAGTCATGAATTAAAGCAAGGGTTGCTAAGAACTTCTGCACAGTGACAGAGACAAGGCTTAACACGGGCTATTGTTCTAACAACTAATGCTGATGGAGGGTTTGCTGGGGGCCATACCCCCTCCCAGCTCATTTAGGTTGATGGAATTCCCACAGTGGCGGCATGTAGGGGTTCCATTTTGCTTTCCATTTTTCAGACAGAACTTGGACTCAGAAGGCCTCAACAACTGGATTGGTGAAGAACACTTGTGTGCACCAGCCAGAGATAGAGCTGGGCTCCAACAAAGATGACTATATCGTTCAACTGAAATTCAGGAATGTAACGTGAGACACTGAGGTAGTCTAAATTGTTCTTTTTTTTTTGTTGTTGGTCGTGGGGCTTCAATTCTGGGCCTGGGCATTGTCCCTAACCTTCTTTTGTTCAAGGCTAATGCTTTGCTCTTTTGAGCTACAGCGCCACTTCTGGTTTTCTGGTGGTTAAATGGAGATGAGTCTCACGGATTTTCCTGCCCAGGCTGGTTCTGAACTGTGATCCTCAGATCTCAGCCTCCTGAGTAGCTAGGATTATAGACATGAACTACCAATGCCCGGCTTCATGTGCATTTAAATTGAACACTTCTCCATTTAGACTGGCCATATTTAAGTATTCAGGACCACATGGGGTCCTGTGGGTACCACACTGAATAATGGAATAGAATTGGTATGATTCGCACATGAAATGATCCACCAAAAGAGCTCATGTATTTGAAGGGGGTGGTTTTCATCTGGCTGTGCTATTTTGAGAGATTCCAAAAACTTTGGGATGTAGACCTAACCTGGAAGAAGTAGCTGATCGAAGGCCAGTATCTTGTCTCTAGTTCTCTCTTTCTCTCTCTTTCCACTTCCTGCCTACCATGAAGAAGTGGATGGCTTCTCCACATGTTCCCACTGCCATGATGCTTTGTCTCACCATGGCCCTCAAATCCACAGAACCCAAGTACTACGCACGGAGACCTCTGAAACCAGGAGGCACAATAAATCCTTCCTGCCTTATGTTGTTTATGTCATTTGGTCACAGTGACCCACACAAGAACAAAGTTGGCCAAGTTGCTTCTGTATTTTATAGAAGCTATGTTTGGCAGTGACTTGTCCTGTGTTTAAGAATTTCATTCTCCGCAGGTGCTGGTGGCTCGTGCCTGTAATCCTAGCCACTCAAGAGGCTGAGATCTGAGGATCATGGCTTGAAGCTAGACTCAGCAGGAAAGTCCCCATGAGACTCTGATCTCCAATTAATCTCTCAAAAATTAGAAGAGGAGCTGTGGCTCAAAGTGGCAGAGTGCTAGCCTTGAGTAAAAGAAGCTCAGAAACAGCACCTGGGCCCTGAGTTCAAGCTCCAAGATTGGGACCAAAAAGAAAAGTTGCTTTTGCTCTCTCCATACTAGAACTAAAGATTTTTTTTTTTTTTTTGCTAGTCCTGGGGATTGAACTCAGGGCTTGGGCACTATCCCTGGCTTCTTTTTGCTCAAGGCTAGCACTCTGCCATTTGAGCCACAGTACCACTTCCAGCTTTTTGTTTATGTGGTGCTGAGGAATCGAACCCAGGGCTTCATGTATACGGGGCGAGCACTTTACCACTAGGCCATATTCCCAGCCCAGGAGCACCTTTTGCTGTCTTATTTATTATGAAGTCTTCTGTGCCCCAAAGTTGCACATAATACCTGGTGGGCCTGTGTGAGTCCATTCCTCCCCTCCCCCAGAGGTGAGAAACTTTCTGTATAGAGATGTTTCTCTCTCTCTCTCTCTCTCTCTCTCTCTCTCTCTCTCTGTGTGTATGTACACATGTATAACTTCTATCTGATATTTATCTATATCTGATTTATACCTATATTTGTTTTTCTATATATGCTATCTCTCTCTAAAGATACATAGACATCTGTTTCACCTTCTTTATGTCTTTCTTTTTGGATAGCAGAAAATAAGACTGTTTTGTACCTTTCTGGGTGGCTGTCAGTTCCTGTGCATTGAATCCAGGGGTCTGTGCACATTAAACATGCATTCTACCACTGAACTACATCCCCAGCCTCTTTGGTCTTTTTTTTTTTGCCAGTCCTGGGGCTTGGACTCAGGGCCTGCGCACTGTCCCTGGCTTCTTTTTGCTCAAGGCTAGCACTCTGCCACTTGAGCCACAGCACCACTTCCAGCTTTTTCTGTTCATGTGGTACTGAGGAATGGAACCTGGGTCTTCATGCATGCTAGGAAAGCACTCTATCACTAAGTCACAGTCCCAACCCACCGAATGAGTTTCAGATGGTGTAATGGGTTGAATAGTATCACCCTGTCTGGGTCATTCTTGTCCTTCTGGATGAAATGTGGCCCAATTTGCATTATTGTTATTGTTTTATCATTATCATTGGCAGTACTGGGTTTGGACCCAGGTTGGTGCATTTGGTAGGCAGGCATTCTTATCACTGAACCACATTTCTAGCAATGTGACCTAACTTGGAAGCAGGGTTTTTCAGATTTTAGCCAGTACAGATAATGGTGTCTGGTGTCTTTATAAGAAGGGTAAGTTGCCGGGCGCTCAGCTACTCAGGAGGCTGAGACCGGAGGACCATGGATCTCAGCCAGCCCAGGCAGGAAAGGCTGGGAGACTCTTATCTGGGCACAGAGACAGGGAAGGATGCCAAGAGAGAACAAGGAGATGGAGAGTGGAGTGATGGATCTATTATTCTATCTTTCCTTTAAGTCAAGATATGTCAAGGATCGCTGGCAACCGCACAAAGCAAGGAGAAAACCAGGAGAGATTCTCCTCTAGAGGCTCCAGGGGGAAACCCACCCTGTGGACCCACTGGGTGTCCTCAAGAACTGGGAGAGGATCGGTTCTGCTGTTTCAAGCCACCCAGTGGGTGGAAACCAGTGAAGGCAGCATGGGCTGTATCCTTAACCTCTCTGAGGCATGCTGCCTTGCTTGCAGGCGTGGTTATTAGCCTGGCAGAGGTATTTCCAGGAAATAGAAATGAGCTCCACGGGGCCTGAGAACAGAGGTCAAGGAGAGGAATGACAAAACCACGACTTTATTTCGACCAGTGAGCAATTTAAGTTGAAGGCCCCTGGGCCTTTTGATTCCCTTCATTCCCCAGGGCGAAACAGGCAGGACAGTGGGAGCTAAATGGGACCCAGAGTCCAAACCCTTGAAGTGTGGACGCAGGGATGGTGCCCAGGACTTGGGCTCTCCCTAGGGGAGGCCCCCCTGGGGGCGCGGGCTGGGGACCCCGGGCTGGGATGGGAGGCTGTCTCTGGGCCGCTGCTGCTCACCTTTCCGATGTTTTTGCTGCTGTAGGTGTCCAGCAGGTTTATAAACACTCTTTGGATCCGGATAACTTTTTCCGTCGGGTTAGAACCTTCCTCTTCAGCCATGGTAGGTAGTAGCTTGTGCTGGTTGCTAAGGTGAAAGAGTCCCGTTGGTTGCTAAGGAGGCGAGCCCGAACCCGGAGAGGCGGGGCCGGTCAGTCTCTCTGAGGGCGGGACGGGGCCGGGCAGGAAGGGGCGTGGCTTGTGGTTCCGTGCAGGGCGGGGCTCTTGGCCCTGGAGGCGGGTCTGCAAGCTGTGAGGGGGGCGTGGTATGGGCGGGGCTCCGGGCCTCAGGGGCGTAAGTGCGAGCTGCGAAGGGACGGGGCGTTCAGGAAGGAGGGGGCTCCTGGGCCTCGGGGGCGTGGCTCCCATCGGAGCTGGGGGCGTGGCGTTGCGGGAGGGGCGGGGCGTTCCGAACGGGGCGGGGCTGCGTCTCCTGCTGCGTCCCCGCGGGCTCCCGGCTAGGGTCTCCCCCTGCTTTACCCCCACCCCCGGCCCCGGCGCCCGGCCGCGGAGGCCACTGGGGGCCACTGGGACCCACCCGCGTTCGCAGAAGGATGGAGCCTCGTCCGCGCCTTCCCTCCAAGTACTTATGGATGCCGTTTGTTGGGCCATTGGACCTCAGAGGTGGTGCAAACGCGCGTGCGCTCCGCTTGTTTTGGGATAGCCTTACATAGAAATAGTTTTGCTTAAAAATGTTTTGTCAGTCGTGGGGCTTGAACTCGGGGCCTGGCCGTTGTCCCTGAGCTCTGTTGCTCAAGGCTACTTTGAGCCACAGCTCCACTTCTGGTGTTGGGGTGGTTAATTGGAGGTAAGAGTGTCATGGATGTTCCTGTCCAGGCTGGCTCCGAACCGCGATCCTCAAGAGCTCAGCCTCCTGAGTAGCTAAGATTCTTATAGGTGTCATTGGTGCCTGCTTGTTTTAAATATTTGCCTATTCAATGTACAGGAAACACTTAACAAATATAGCAGTTGTGTGTGTGTGTGTGTGTGTCCTTCCTTCCTTCCTCCTTCCCTCTCTTCTCGCTTTCTTTCTTGCAAGTCCTGGGGCTTGAACTCAGGGCCTGGGCACTGTCCCTGAGCCTCTCAGTGCTCAAGGCCAGCACTCTACCACTTGAGCCACAGCGCCACTTCTGGCTTTTTCTGAGTGTGGTAGTGAGGACTCGAATCCAGGGCTGCATGCATGCTGAGCAAGCATTCAACCTACGGCTAGGCCATATTCTCAGCCCCTGTATATTTGAAATTTTTACGTAGCATATTTTCACACTGCCATTGTTCCACAGTTTCAGTCATGGCATATCATGTTTTTCATCAGAAGGATAGGGCATAATTTGCCCTTCCAGAGCTTTGCTAATTTTTCATTGGAGAAGAGCAAAATGCCTTTTGTAGTTTTTCATCTGTGGAATCATTTTCCTGTGCTACCAACACTTTAAAACCTTTTACTTGCCGAGTATTGGTGACTCATGCCTATAATCCTAGCTATTCACTCAGAAGGAGGCGTTCTGAGGATTGTGGTTCAAAGCCAGGTTGGGCAGGAACATCTGACTTTTACCCTCTAAGTGCTACCCTTAAGTGAAAAAGCTAAGGGACTGCGAGCTTCCAGGCCCTGAATTCAAATCCCAGCCAGTACAAGCACAACCCTCCCTCCCGCTCCCCAAGTTTTGGGATAGAACTCAAGGGCCTTGGGGCTGGGGATATGGCTATCTATATAGTTTCACTCAAGTACTTATTCTCTTATTCCTCTTTTATAGTAATAAATATTACAATTCAAAAACAGAGACAAAAGTTCTTGGAATCAATCATTTATCACAAAATGAACAATTTTAAGCGTACAATTGCTTTTCTTCATACTTAACTCAAAAGTGAGTAAACAGGGTTTTATTTAAACTTTACAAATATCATTTACACTTAGCCTGAGTTTAAGCATGAGAGAGTTCAACCTGAAGTTAGACTTCATTTCTGAACAGTTAAGCATCTGACAACAGTGTGGAAGATGAACATGCATGACCATATAAACCCAATGGTCCAGAGAACATGGTCCCGTGAACATTGACACAAACCAACTTCAACTCTTGACTTTGCTCTGGTCATCATTTTCTTTTCCTTTTCCTTTTTCCAGTCCTAGGGATTGAACCCAGGGTCCCAGCATGCTAGGGAAGTGCTCTATCTTGAGCTACATCCCGAGCTTCCACAAGATCTTTGGAGGCTAAAACTGTCTACTGTCAAATAACTTTAAAAAGATCTGCAAGTGACATATTCATGAAGGTGCACCCAGATGCAAAATTTTAGCTCAACAATTCTACAGCGGCTGCTTTAGGTGACTGAAAAACAACTTTTCAGTCCTCACCGTTCATCATATATTTGAAAATATACAGCAGCATGGTATTGTTTAGTAAGTTTATAAATATCAGTACTTATAACAAAATATAAAATACAGAGTATCTCTTTTTCAAATATGAAGTCTCTGAATGCTTCATTCATCCTTTGGTTTCAAACCCATACAATGCACTCATATGACACTGTACACTGAGCACTGAGAGGGGACGCTGCCCCTCTACCTGGGAGGGAGAGGTCCCGTGGGAGTACCAAAGCACGTCATAGAAAGGAAACGCTGAAGCAAAAATACTTTCTGAATATATATATATATATACTGTACATTATGTAAACAAACATTCAGAATAAGAATCAACACAGGCCAAAATATTGTCTTCTAGGAAACCAGAAGCTTCTTTCTTTGAAATAATACACACTGAGGATGCTTTCTGTTGAGAATGGAGCCTGTTCCTGTATTTGCTCATGTGCTTAGATATCTTTGAAACAAGTAATTATTACATTCATTTGCTAACGGTTTGTCCTCTGCTTAGTTGGCCGGTGGTTGCAAACAAGGAATGCAGAACTATTTCAGTCCTTTTTCACTTACTACTAGTTAAGCACTAGTAAGTAATTATTAGATAAGGAATCCACTTTTGTCATTCTGTATTAGTAATATAAGCAGATTAAGTGAACTAGTGAATTCCAAAATTTGTGCAGGGGAAACTAGTTGATCGTTTGTTTCCAATAAGGCTAAATAATCACTACAAAATCAGTCCAAGCTAGTAAGTAGTAAACCCCTGATTTAGCAGGCTGAATCCAGGTTTGAAGTTAGGTAATTCTAATTCCTATATTACTGTGCAAATCTAGAATTTCCTATGTAAAAGAGAGTGCTGGCAGCTTCAAAGCCCTGTGGTAAGAAAATGAGACACTGATTAGGGTTTGAAATGCTGAGAAATTACATAAAGGAATCTGAATGTTAATAATGGTGTCTTAGCCATGGCCTCACAATTCCCTTGATGAATCAGAAACTGAGCCAACTCATTTGTCAATCATATTCTGAGTTAAAAGCCTAAATTTGAAGCAAATGATTAAACTTACAAAACCAGGGATGTGTTTTCTACCGTTGATCATATGCAAGAATTTCAAGTTTTCTGTTAACATTCGTAACCAGCAACAGCCCCCTTTAAAGGAAGAAGCTTGGTCATGACTGTCCATCCCTTTTCAAAGCTTCAAGTCTCTGAAGCAGTGCATTGCCAAATGCTTCCCGGTAGGCGGGGCTGAGCGTATCCAACAAGGAGTAGACTGTTTCATGGTAGGGCGTCTGCAAATCATCATCCACCTGGTCAAAGGCATAACCTACTACCTACAAGAGAAGAGACGGAACACATGTAATGATTCATGTCCACCTTGCACAGAAGGCATGACCCAAGTGCTTGCCTGGGTCATTCTCCAATGATGCCCCTCTTCAACCAACGGAATAGTCAGGTTAAGTACATCTTGCAGTTTATAAGTAGTTTATAACTCATGACATAGGAACACCACCAGCAAAATGTTCCCTTAGAGGAATCTTTACGAAATTTATTTATCTACTTTCACACTTTATTTTGCCAAGGTTGGTTTTTTGTTTTTTTTTTTTAAACTAATTTATTAATTTACTGTTTGTTTACTTTTGGATCAGTACTAGGGCTTGAACTCAGGGTCCAGGTGTTGTCCCTAAGCTTTTTCGCTCAAGGCTGGCACTCTACCTATCACTTGAGCCACAGCTCCACTTCCAGCTTTTTTTGGTGGTTAACTGAAGATAGTCTCATAGACATTTCTTGCTTGGGCTGGCTTTGAACCACAACAACTCTCCTATCTCAGCCTCCTGAGCAGCTGGGATTACAGGCGTGAGCCACCCATAGCTGGCTTACTCTGGATATTTTTGAGGTTATTGCTGCCTGGCCTGCCCTGGCCTGCAATCCTATTTGTTTTCCGAGTGGCCAGGATGACCGGTGCTTATCACTATGCATAGCTTTTTCTGCTTTGATGGAGGTTTGCAAACTTTAAAAAAAAATTTTTTTTTTGCCATGGATTTGTGTGGAACTATGATCCTTCTCACCTCAGCTTCTGGGATAGCTGTGATGACAGGTCCACACCACCACACCCCGTTATTGGTTGAGATGGGGGTCTTCTGACCTTTTTGCCTCCTGAGTAGCTTAGTGTTAAAGGAGATCCCTGTTGCTACAGCATGCTGTAGTACCGTACACTTCCATCTACCTTTCTCTTCTTGTTAGACCAACCTTCCTGGTGGACTGGGATTATATCTTACTATGGATACAGGACAGGTTCTTGATAATGACAAGTCAACTAACCCGAAAAACAAATATTTGAGCACCTACTACATGGCAGGTTTTACAGGTGGTCCAGATATTTTTTGTATATCTTTTATTCAGCCATCCCTCAATCTTGCATCTCTCTCTTCTCTCCGTGTCTGCCTGTTTCTATCTCTAAGTTTTAGATAAAGAAGCAGATCCCTAGGATAGTCTGACTCACCCAGTATCACTCTCATTTAAGATTTGTGATGATCAAAACCACCTTGGAGAATTAGCCAAAATATGAGTTTCTTGGTCATTTATCAATGAATTTCATTTATGATTTCTGTTTCAGATCCACTTTTTCTTTTTTTTTTTGGTCCTGGGACTTGGACTCAGGGTTTCTTTTTGCTCAAGGCTAGGACTCTGCCACTTGAGCCACAGCGCCACTTCCGGCCATTTTCTGTATATGTGGTGCTGGGGAATTGAACCCAGGGCCTATGTATATGAGGCAGGCACTCTTGCCCTAGGCCATATCCCCATCCACTTTTTCTTTCTTTGCCTATTTATATTTAAGATCCACTACAGTTTTTAGGACTGTATTTTGGAAGGAGTCCATAAGAGTTGGTGAATTCAGGTCTTGGACTAACTTTGCCTCCTGAGCAGCTGAAACCAGCTATATACCATTATGTGTGTGTGTGTCTCTCTCTCTCTCTCTCTCTCTGTGTTGATCTTGGGGCTTGAACTCAGAGCCTGGGCACTGTCCCTGAGCTGCTTTTGCTCAAGGCTAGCACTCTACCACTTGAGCTACAGCACCACCTCTGGCTTTTCTGAGTACTTTATTGGAGGCAAGAGTCTCATGGACTTCCCTGCATGGGCTAGATTTGAACTGTAATCCTAAGATCTCTCAGCCTCCTGAGTAGTTAGCATTATAGCCAGCCTGATACTTTTTTTAAAAACAGAATCTTCCTAACTTTTTGTTCAGGCTGACCTTGAGCTACAATCTTCCTGTCTCCATCTTTGGCGCAGCCAGGATTACAGGCATTCCAACACCACACCTGGCCTACAGTCTTGTTTCAAGAAACATTCACAAGCGGCTGAGTTAAGGCCCAGTGGCAAGAGTGCTTGCCTTGTACACATGAAGCCCTGGGTTCAACTCCTCAGTACCACATATATAAAAGGCTAGAAGTGGCGCTGTGGCTCAAGCGGGAAGCCAGGGACAGTGCTCAGGCCCTGAGTTCAAGCCCCAGGACTGGCAAAAAAAAAAAAAGACATTCACAAGAGATGAACACAGATCTTTTCAACACAATGACCACAACACTCACTCAGCACACAGAATGCATAATTCTAGTGGGCATGTTTAGCTGCAGATGAGAAGTAAATTCTTTTTTGTGGGGCAGAGGTAAAGAGGTAATACCACACAAAGAATTCTCTTTTTGACAAAATCCAATTTCCCCATGATGATCAAAGACATTTTGAATTTCCCCATCCTTTTTTTAATAGACTGGTTTGTATTTATTTTTTCTTTTTTTTCCTAAGAAGAAGAGTTAGTTACCCTCAGCCCTGCTTCAGTGAGCTCCAGGCAGTATCTGTTCCTTTCCTTTGTCTCCACGTTGATATAGGCCACGTCGTCTGCACAGCGCAGGCTTTTTGAGACGAACATGTTGTTAACGGCAAAGAGGACGTCATTCACTACTGCTTCTGCTTCTAGCCGCATGTCCTTCACATCGGTTCCTTCAAAACCATTAAGCTCCGAGCCGTCTTCAAACCCCGACACACTGCTTAGTTCCATGGGGTTACAGTCAGTTTCCATCCTGCAAAAGAGCAGATGCAAATTTTTGTTAACATAAAGATACCCGAGATGCTGTTTCAATAAAATAGCTGTGGCTTACAATTGATTGCAATTTGGTGTGAAACACTAGCTAATAATTTTCAGGGAATGTTGGGCTCCAGTAGCTCATCCTGTAATCCTAGCTATTCAAGAGGCTGAGAACTGGGCTAGGAATGTGGCTTAGTGGTAGAGTGCTTGCCTAGCATGCATGAAGCCCTGAGTTCAATTCCTCAGTGCCATATAAACAGAAAAGGCCAGAAGTGGTGCTGTGGTTCAAGTGGTAAAGTATTAGCCTTGAGCAAAAAGAGCTCAGAGACTGTGCTCAGGCCTCTAAGTTCAAGTTCCAGAACTGGCCAAAAAAGAAAAAAAAGAAAAAAAAGTGTCTGATCAAGTTCCTGTATAACAATATCTCAGGTGCCAGGAAAGCGTTCTAGACTGAGCCATGTTCCTGCCTAGCTATACTTACTTTAAATTTCTAGTTATTCCTCTAGGAGAGATACTCAGAACTGAAACTGCTGTGTGTCAAAGGGCATGCTCCTGTTAAGTTTCAACAGATATTGCAATTCACCCTTCATAAAAAGCGGGAGTGCTTTTGTTTTGCTGTTTTGTTAGTGAGACATGTCTGGCCTTGTAGCCCAAGCTACCATGTAAAGATCCTCCATTGAGTGTCAAGATTTTACTGATTTTTATATTCTACCAGAACAGGAGGGGCTGGATTCTTTCTTACATACTTTTTTCAAACTTTAAAATTTTTTTTTTTACCAATTGAAGCAGCAAAGAATAAGAGCTGAGAGGGGCTGGGGATATGGCCTAGTGGCAAGAGTGCTCGCCTCGTATACATGAAGCCCTGGGTTCGATTCCCCAGCACCACATATATAGAAAATGGCCAGAAGTGGCGCTGTGGCTCAAGTGGCAGAGTGCTAGCCTTGAGCAAAAGGAAGCCAGGGACAGTGCTCAGCCCCTGAGTCCAAGGCCCAGGACTGGCCAAAAAAAAAAAAAAAAAAAAAAAAAAAAGAATAAGAGCTGAGAGCATGGCTTAATTGGTAGAGTACCTGCCTAGCAAGTAAAGCTCCAAAACAAAAACAAAGGAAAATAACGAAAGCTTGTGTTGGCTTAATGCATATTTCCTTGAGTAAACATCTTTTTAGATGTTTGTAGGATAATTTTAGTTACAAGACCATTTGGCTAACAGAAAGTATGAGTGGAACCAATATCAGGTTCTTGGAAGTTTAAGTTCGTCTTCCACTCCCAGTTCTTTTAAATGGCTTATGGATTTGGCATTTTCCTCAAGGCCTTCTCAACCCTGGATTACATTTTTAAAATCCCCTGAACTGTCTTCTAAATCCTCCTTCTTTATGTAGCTCCATGTTCTACCTGGGATTTACTTTGTGCAGCTTTGTTTTCCAATTGGACAGCCTAGTGTCCTAATGCCATGTTTACTGGACCACCTTTCATTGCAGCACTTGCACGAACTGGCCCAAACAGTGTTTCCCCTGACAACTTGACCCACTACTGCTAGGCTGTGTGGCAGGTTTAGCACTTCTGTACCAGCTTCAAAAGCACTTTCCTGGCAGTGAGTACCATTAAATTTGAAATGGAGAAACGAGAAAACTTAAAAAAATGTGAAATTACTTTGGGATGCAAAAAAGGTTCTAGGAAAAAAGATACTGTTTTGTTAGGTTGTTTGTTTTTGGCCTGGTAGGCTTTTTGAAAGTAAGTTTTGATGTCCATTTCTCAGATCTGGACTAAGTATCTGCTCTCAATCCTCATCTATTCACAGACTGAATGAACACTCATTTGCTATCTATGTGAGCTTTGAGGTTAGTCCAGAACCTACCACTGCTGCACTGGAAATTAGGAGGAGATTTGTTATTAATACTCTGTTTTAAAAGGAGCCTTCCTAACTTTCTCTGACAAGGCTGAAACCTGTGAGATGCTAGCCTGTACCTTCTGTACCTTCTACAATGTATCCATCTCATTTTCTCAATGGGCCCTTTTTGTTTTATGCTCTGCAGCTTCCTAGAACTGTCTGGAGAACTTCCCAAACCCAGATAGCTGACCTCACTGTAGGGAGATAGACAGCTGAACTTTTGTTTAGGCAGAGCTCCTGGGTGGCTCTGCTGTAAAGCTAGTGCCCTAAACACTACAAAAAATTGTAAGGAGGTCCTTCAGCGATCTCATTTGCATGTGATAAAAGTAAAAAAATTATTTGTAGAGACAATGTATAAAATATCATGAAAAGTCATTTCAAAAAGGATAGCAAAAGTATAAGTAATGCATTCTTTCAATCCTCTTTCAACTTAATGATGTCTTGGGAACACTTACCTCTCAGCCAACTGCCCAAGGCCATTATAGAACCAATGATTACTGCTGGAGAAACTTGTCAGGTAACTGAGATCTAAAGGGGACTTACTATACAAAGAAAAAAACATTGGAGATCTAAAGACTTCTACCTTCCTTGAATATTAATCAATATGGTGCATGATATACCAATCTGAGCAAGTTTTATTTTTTGAAATTTAATTTTAAAGATTTACCAGTGTGACTGTCCACTCTTAAGTTTCCAAAGTGTGTTGCACATTTTGTTTAAAAAAGCAATGATCTCAATGACAGATGCCAATAAAATTTCCTTTTAGCAGGAGTCTAATTAATTCATTACATTAAGAATTTCATGGGGCTGGGGATATAGCCTAGTGGCAAGAGTGCCTGCCTCGGATACACGAGGCCCTAGGTTCGATTCCCCAGCACCACATATACAGAAAACGGCCAGAGGTGGCGCTGTGGCTCAAGTGGCAGAGTGCTAGCCTTGAGCGGGAAGAAGCCAGGGACAGTGCTCAGGCCCTGAGTCCAAGGCCCAGGACTGGCCAAAAAAAAAAAAATAAAAAAAAATAAAAAAAAAAAAGAATTTCATGATGAGGAATGTTGAAGAAACTGGTGCTACAAGGGAAGACATCATGCAGGTCGGCAAGCAGGCCACTGACACACTGTTGTGTAATAATCAGCAGCAAGCTGGGGGTGTGGGAAAGGGAGGGGAGGGGAAAGGAGGAGAGAGGACACTTTCACAAGCACTATAAACTACTGGAAGGCTGTCTCTGAAATGCCTCTGAATGATGTATAAGATTCACAACTTTCATATGTATAGATTTATAATATTAGGCAGTCAATAAATAATAACACTTAAAGTACTACTCTGAAGTATTAGTGAAACATTTTTGTTGGCTATAATAGACTTTTGTGGGGATAGTAGTGGGGTTTGAACTCGTTGTCTTGTGCTTGCTAGGCAGATACTCTACTACTTTAGCCATGCAATTATTAAGACTCTTCAGCCCAGTAAAACTTCATTTATTGGTCTCTTTTCTCCTGCTTAAACCATCCAGATTTCTGAAAATTATAATGCCCTTTTCTGCTAATGGGTAAAGTAACCAAGCAATTTGTCTGAGATTGATTCCAGCCGCCAGTTAGACTGCTTTCAGTGAGCCAACATATGGAATGCTTAGTCCAGAATAGTTCAGTCACAGCACACAGCGCCAAGCCCCAGAACTTCCTGGCAGCCACCTTGAGATGGGGGAGGCAGGAGTTCAAGGATGATGCTGACAAGGGGAAGAAAACAGAGCCAAGCAATTCACACAGTGTAGGCCAGGGTCATCTTGTTTCTTAACCTCAACCCTTTTCAGTTACTGCAGCCAACAAATTCCCATTATTTTACTGGCAACAGAAAGCATCCTTAATTGATTTATGCATTTACTCCAAGTTAAAGGCAGTGGTTGATCAGGTTCTTCAACAGCCTATGGAGGTAGAAAAATTCAAAATATGGAACTTTAATGATGATGATATTTTGGTGCCCATTAAGCAGAAAGTGCTTAATAAAAGCTTTATAAAGTTTGAGAATCAGTACATGCTTGTATTAGTTTTCTATTGCTTCTGTAAAAAGATCACCACAAATTTAGTGGCTTAAAACAGCACACATTTTTTTTTCCTACTATATTTCTGGAGATATTCAGTCTAAAATCAAGATATCAGCAAGGCAGTTTTTTTCTAAGGCTTCAGAGATTCGATTTCCCTGAATTCCTTGATTTATGGTTGCTGACTTTATCTTCAAAAAGTAGACGATGCCAATCTCTGGTTCTGTAGTCACATCTTTTCCTGACTTTTATATCCTGTGTCTTTCTCAATAAGGTCTACAATTACAGGGGCCCATCTGGACCCAATCCAGGATGACTTCTGGATGATGTGAAGGTAGTTCTCAACCATAGCTGCAGAGTTCTTTCTGTTATGTGAGGTTAAATGTCAGGAATGCTTACGACTAGCACTCAGACATCTATCTCTGCAGGCCATTATACTGTGTCCACCAGTGTCCATGCCTGGTTGAGAGCATGTGAAGACAGATGATTTTTATTTTTTGGTTGTAGGGCTTGAACTCTAGGCCTGGGCACAATCCTTGAGCTCTTCAGTTCGAGGCTAGCGCTCTACTATTTTGAGTCACAGTGCCCCTTCCGGTTTTCTGGTGGTTAACTGGAGATAAGAGTAAGACATGAGCCATGTGCTCTCTTTGTTGCTCTCCTTTTTCTGTACTTTTCATAAACACATCTGGCAGCAAATGTATAGTGCTGTGCAGTTTGTAGGGAGGTCAGAGTGCCTCTCAAGCTGTCTTCTCAGAAAGGGTCCATGTTATTCATTCTGCAGTTCCAGCCCCACAATCAGAACACAATGGAATGGGGTGGCTGAGAATCCAGTTTAAGGCATCACATGGGGGTGGGGGGCAAGAAGTTTATACATGTCATCAGTCGGGAGCTTGCTTCGACGGTGAAAGGCTTATGGAATCTTATTCTCTCTGCAGTACTTTGAAAACAGTGTCATAAAACACCGAGTCAATTTGCTGGGGCCATAGTCTGTTTTCTGTTGCTTCTATTTGCTGAGGTAAAGTTCAAGATGGAGTATCTAATGTGGCCTCTGGTGAGAGCCTGTGTGTGTGACACACAATGGCTGGCTCTGCGGCCCATGAGAAGCAGAGGGAAGGGCATGGGTACACTGGACGCCAGAGACCAGGAGCAGGCTGGCTCTTGTGGGGCCTGGAGTCTCAAGAAAACTGCACCACCTCCTTTCAAGAGCAGCATCCTCAGTGTCCTCCATCTTCTACTGGCCCCATCAATGAAAGGTTCCAGTACCTTCTATGACACACTGGACCAAGCTTCCAGTACAGGAGCTGTTGGGCCATTCTCACACCAAAACCAAAACACAAGAAATACAATCAGGTTTTGAAATGTTCTTCCTACTAGTTCCATCGTCACCTCTGGGTTCATTTCAATTGCATTTTTTTCTTTATTATGGGTTTTAGTCTGCTGCTTTGTATTGTGGCATTAAATTTTTGTTTACTTACGTTTTTGCATGCTTGGTAATTTTTTTTATTGAATGCCACGTATTGAGAATTTGATGCTGGCTATTTTATATTCCTGTACATACTGAGTATTGTCTTGGGATGTAGTTAATTGGAAACAGCTTTATTCTTCTTAGGCCTTGTTTGTAGGCTTTTTTAGTCTCTTGTATATAGTCTCTGGTTAGTTTTACCCCACTACAAAGCAAAAACATTTCTTGACTCAGTGCTATATGAATTATGAAGTTTTCCATTTGGCAACAGGAACAGGAACTATCCTTGGTACTGCTTTAGTTCAGAAAATAGTTCGCTGTAATTCTTTTGCTCTAATTCTCTGTGTCTCCCCACAGTTCACCTTCTGTAAAATGAAACTTTCTATTTTGGAGTACTCTGTCCTAGCTTCCTTGAATTCCATGCATTTCACCAATCACCAGACACCTAGGTCTTGCTACAAGTGCCATGTTTAAAACTTTACCAGGCAACAAACTGGGGCAAGAGGGGCTCACCTCATTTCTATTTTGCCTCTCAGGAATCACTATCTGTTCTGGATGCCCAACGTATTTGAAATAATTGTTTCATGAATTTTTGCCAACCTTTTTTTTTTTTCTTTCTTCTTTTTAATCGATCTTGGGGCTTGAACTCAGGGCCTGGGCTCTATCCCTGAGCTTTTTCAATCAAGAATAGTGCTCTACCACTTTGAGCCACAGCACCACTTCTAGTTTTCTGGAGGTTAACTGGAGATAAGAGTCACATGGATTTTTCTGCTTCAAACCACAATCCATAGATCTCAGCCTCCTGAGTAGCATGAGGCATGGGCGCCTGGCTTGACCACCTTTTAAGGTGGGACAGTCTTTCTTGGCTAAGGAGTAGAAAACCCTACCTGGCAGCTTTGCCCTAACTTTGTAGTTTTATTGCTATGGTTTGAATAGGAAATGAAAGAAGCCCCCCCCCCCCCCAGCACATGTGCTAAATGCCTCCTGCCTAGCTGGCAGCACTATTTTAGAAGATTCCAGAAACTTTAGAAGGTGAAACATAGCTGGAGGAGGTCACAGGGGGTGGATTCTTGGGCATGTCTTCTCCCTGGCCCCTTCCTTTCTTGCTCTTGACTTCCTGTCTGCCAGGAGGTAAAGACCTTTCCACATCACACTCCCCTACCACAATGTTCTGCTAAAGCACTTGGGGCCAAGCAGCCATGAATGAACTGTCTGAAACCATGAGCAAATAAAATAAAGCCTTCCTCAATTGTTTATGTTAGGTATTTGGTCACAGAGACACAGATCTAAGATAGAAACTACTTTGTCAGCATCTTTTTTGTTGCCTTCTATCTTGCTTGTGATACTCAGAACCAACTTTTCAACTGGCTAGTTTCTTCATTCTCACAGCTTATGAGACCTCTCCCACACCTTTTTTGTGGGGCAGTGTTGCAAGAAGAACTCAAGACTTAGCTCATGCCAGGCAAGTGTTCTACCAAGGGGCCCCATTCCTAGTCTTACCTACATCTATGTTTTTAGCTTAAAAAAAATACATATATATATATATATATATATATATATATGAAGATGAGAACTTGTGACAAGGTCTTCACTGAATGTGTTTTGAATAGACCACAGGAAAATTCTAACTCTTTGCTCCTCAATTTGTAATACAAATTCTGACAAGGGGTACACAAAGTCACAAGAGAACACATATAATAACTCTTACAGGGCTGGGGATATAGCCTAGTGGCAAGAGTGCCTGCCTCGGATACACGAGGCCCTAGGTTAGATTCCCCAGCACCACATATACAGAAAATGGCCAGAAGCGGTGCTGTGGCTCAAGTGGCAGAGTGCTAGCCTTGAGCGGGAAGAAGCCAGGGACAGTGCTCAGGCCCTGAGTCCAAGGCCCACGACTGGCAAAAAAAAAAAAAAAAAAAAAAAAAAAAAACTCTTACAGTGCCAGTGTTATGAAATATGACATACAAAAATGTTTGGAAATCTTAAGCCATGTTCTCTTTAGGGTATACCCCTCAACATCTAAGGTTTTACTTTGATCTTTGAAAGAACTATTAGTGTGAAAATGTTTGACAAGTACTGTTCTAATCCAAAGAATTAAATTAAAAGATGGACATTCTAGGTATTTGATCTGGTACTATAAAGTTAACAGGCAGAGACAAAAAGTAGAGTACTTTGTACTTCAGTTATTTTTTCTATTAAAAGTTAAGGTAATTATTATTATTATTTTTTTTTTTGCCAGTCTTGAGGGTGGAACTCAGGGCCTAAGCACTGTCCCTGGCTTCCTTTAGCTCAAGGCTAGTACTCTACCACTTGAGTCACAGCACCACTTCTGGTTTTTCTGTTTATGTGGTGCTGAGGAATTGAACCCAGGGCTTCATACACGCAAGGAAAGCACTCTACAGCTAAGCCACATTCCCAGTCCCAGGTAATTTTTGATACCTTAAAATTTTAACATTCTATTATGTTTGGATATGCTATGTTCCCTAAAAAGCTTGTGGCATTGAAGGCTTGGTCCACAGCTGGTGGATCCAACCATTGTGAAGTAGTTAGATCACTGAGGGCTCTGGTCTAATAAGGGTTAACCCACTGATGGATTCATAATCTGATGTGTTTTTTGGGGAGATGAATGAAGCTTTCTAAGAAGGGGACTAATTGGAGGAAATAGGACTTAGCACTATATTTAAACAGTGCATTCTAACCAACATAAAGCAAATCAATAAAGAGACAATAATCAGAAAACCTCACTGCTTCCCTTAACCTTACAGTGCTTCTCTACCAGAGGCTGTGTTGCCAGAGTCTTCAAAAATTGGAATTCCATACAATTTCCATCAGTTATTCTGGTACATTGCATCACCTCATATAATGTTTCAAAAAAAATGACTCATTAAAACATCGCACATAAATTATTCAGGACCCAGCTCTTTCTCCATCTGTTGGCCTAACTTTCTGGCTGTGTTAGTGTTTTGTGTGTGTGTGTGTGTATGTGTGTGTGTGTGTTGGATACATGAACTGGGTTATCAAGATAGTAATTACTAATCTATTCAACTAACTCAACTTTATCTTGTTTCATCACAAACTAATGGCATTGAAGAGGTGGAGACATGCAGAGGTGAGATCTTTCAGGATACAATGAGAGTTGTGGTAATAAATCTGGTTTGACTGAAAAGATTTCCAGAGTGGCAGAGATGGCAAATACTCTTGACTTTTCAGCTTACATTGTAATACCCGGCTGAGGGCTGGAATACAGAACATTAGTCATTCTTATTTGTGCCATACACTGCCATCTGGAAAATCCTCTCAACATGAGCAAGTACCCAGTATGGTGTGGTAAATAAGCTGTCACATTGATTAGTGTTAGAATTTTGACTTTGTCAGTTACTCAGCAACTCAGGAAAAAAACGTTATAGACTCTGTCATTTATGCATTCTTTTTAAAGTGATCCTTAAGGTAATGCTGACAGGACTAAATGAGTGAATATATAGAAAGTGCTTAAAATGGTTTTGAGTACCTGAAACTTGCAAGAAATACCTGCAGTGGCATACACTTGTAATCCTAGCACTCAGGAGGCTGAGGCAAAAAGACTGAATTTGGCCAGGCACCACTGGTGGCTCACACCTGTAATCCTAGCTATTCAGGAGGCTGACGATCGGAGCATTGAGGTTCAAAGGCAGCCTGGGCAGGAAAGCCTGTGATTTGAATCTCCAATTAACCACCAGAAAACTGGATATGGTACTGTGGCTGAAAAGCGGTAGAGGGCTAGTCTTGAGCAAAAGAGTTCAGGGATACATTCAGCCCTTCAGTTCAAGGCACATGGCCAACCAAAAAAAAAAAAAAAGATTGTGAATTTGAGGCCAGTCTGGGCTATACAGCAAGACTCTGTTTAAAAGAAAAAATTCTGCTGGGGTTGGGGATATAGCTCAGTAATAGGGGAATCTGTCTATTACTGTATTAGAATAAAACACAACATACTTTGATGTCTTTAAAGAAGAAAGCAGGCAGGCTGGGAAGGTGGCTTACTGGTAGAGTGCTTGCCTAGCATGTGTGAAACCCAGGGTTTGATTCCTCAATACCACATACACAGAAAGAGACAGAAGTGGTGCTGTGGCTCAAGTGGTAGAGTGCTAGCTTTGAGCAAAAGAAGCCCAGGGCAGTGCCCAGGCCCTGAGTTCAAGCCCCAGGATTGGCAAAAAAAAAAAAAGAAAAGAAAAAAAGAAGAGGAGGGCAGGTCGCTAAACCTAAGGCAAGTTGTGTTCTTTGCATTATCTAAAGAATGTAAAGGGCGGTGGCTGTGACTGTTGGCTGGTTGGACTTCTTCAGGTGCCCAATGATGCTTGCGCCTGATTTTTATTGAATTCGTCAATATGGATTTCTTTGAATAAGCCCATTGTATTCACCTAACCTGTCACTTCAAATCCTTCTATGTAACTCTTAAATAGCTGACAGTATTTTAGTTTGGTAACAGTTTTCATCTTCCTCATCTAATGCTAGGTATTAGCATTTCATGTTAGGAACACTGCCTTAATATTTATGCTGAATTTCTCCTAGCAAGTATAAAATATACAAGGCATGTGCATGTAGCACTTTGAATGTGCTTGATATTGCAAAATCTTGTTTTTATTTTGTCTTTTGATATTCAAAATTGCAGGCTTCCTATGAACACCCTGAATGAAATTCAGGAAAAGGAAAGGTACTGATCTAGCAGCTACTGAAAGAAGTTCAAGTCACACCCATTTGTTGAAAAGCCAGTTTATACCTCCCAAACTCTAGTTCACAGCCAGTCCAACTTTGACTTTTCACACCATTTCCTTTATGCTCCTTTTATGACAAGTGATATAATCATTACTTAGCAACATGTCTTATTATCTTCAAAATATATTTAGACCCCAGCTTCCTCTAACCATCTTCACTGCTGCCCATTCTGGTCCAAACTACATTCCACTGCAGTGTGGGTTATTAAAATATCCTAATGGGTGGGGGGCTCTGGGAATATGATCTAGTGGTAAAGTGCTCGCCTTGTATACATGAAGTCCTGGGCTCGATTCCTCAGCACCACATATATAGAAAAAGCTGGAAGTGGTGCTCAAGTGGTAGAGTGCTAGCCTTGTGCAAAAAGAAGCCAGGGACAGTGCTCAGGCCTTGAGTTCAAGCCCCAGGACTGGCAAAAAACAAACAAAAATATCCTAATGAGTCTTGCTGTGCTCACCTTTAAGTCCTCCAATCCCTATACCAGGCTATTTTCTTAAATATACATACATATACACTCTTTTTTGTTGCACTTGCTAGGCGAGCACTTTGCCACTGAGCTACATCCCATATGATCCTGGGAAAACATTAACTTATCATACTCAAGTAAAGCCCAAGATCCCATAATCTCTGAATGACCTGCTCTCTGAACCTCAGCTTCCACTGAAACGTTCTATCTCTTCCTTCTGCTGCTCTTGGAACTCACTAAGCACACTCCCATGACAGTCTGTACCTGCTGGTCCCTCTTGCCTGAAAACAGTTCTTTGGGTATGGGTGTGCCTTACTTTATTCAAGCCTCTGTTAATGTGTCATCTTATTAAATGAGTCTTTTTTTTTTTTTAGCACCCTACGTTTTTAAAAGAGTAACTCTCTACCCAGTCTTCTATCTCAATTCCCTTTATATTTCGTTAGTTTTCCTCTAGGAATTTCCACATCATTGCATGTTGTTTGATTACTGTTTCTCCCTTCAACAAAATGTAAGCTGGAAGAAGGCAGAGGCTTAGTCTGCTCTATCCTCTGCATCTACAATAGTGTCTGGCATATAGCAGGAAATTAATAAGCATTTACTAGATAAGTGAATGGCCTTCTACTTTAGAACATAAGCTCCTTGAAGGTACTACTTTTTAAATTTTTTAGCCTTGCATCTGAACCATGGCCACCTACCTATACGCTAGACAAGCACACAACCACTCAGTCACATCCCAAACTCTCTTTACCAATCCCAATGACTTTCATTTAATGGCCCCTTCATAAACAGGTAATGTTTTTCTCAGGGAGCTGAAGTTACTGGGAACACTTTGGATAAATCTTTGACAAGGAGGCATCAACAGTCTCAAAGCAATCAAACATATTGACGTCTCTAATGTAAAGAGGACAGTCTAAAAGAAAACTAGATCCATCTGCTAACATTTCTGGGCCAAGTCAACATTTAGGAAAGTTATCAAGACAATAAATAAATATGTAACTCCCTGCACTGTTTTTGTTGTTGTTCCGATATTGAGGCTTGTTGAACTCTGAACCTGGGTGCTGTCCATCAGCCTTTTTTTTTTAAGCGCTCTACTACAGAGCCACAGCTCCAACTCTGGCTTTTTGGGGGTGCTTAATTGAAGCTAAGTGTCTCGAGGGCTTTCCTGCCCATGCTGGCTTCAAACTACTATCCTCAGATCTCAGTCTCCAGAGTAGCTACGATGACAGGCATGGACTACCGGTGGCCTAGCTAGCTTACTTACACCGGTCATTTTAACATTCTATCCTTAATGAAACAGCTTTCTGTTTCAGGACTACTTAGCTCCATGTCCTAACTCACAGAATTTAATCTTCCTAGAAACCCTCGGACATAAGATATTAATCCGATCCACTGGGCGGGGGAGGCGACACCAGCTCACAGAGGGCAGTGGCAGGTTCAAGGTGGCTCAGGGTCAGGCGTCAGGACTCGGGAGGCCACCAGCCCTCGGGCCTTTCAGGGTTGCCTTAACTTAGCCGGCGGTTCCACCTCCGCAAAGGTTGCCCCCTTTTTAAAAGGCGAGAGTAACGGTGGTGCAATCCCCGGGAGGGCAGAGAGAGTTCGCCGAGGTTCCGGCGGACTCGGGAAGCTTCGAGAAAACAGTTCTGACCATCAATGCCCCCCCCCCGCCCCCAGCCCCAAGTTAGCCTGGTGGGCGGGGTTAACTAGCGCACGCACCCCTCAAGAACCCGAGGGGCGCCGCCAACAGCGAGCCACCAGAGGAAGAGTGGCGGAGAGGAGGCTTCGGAAACAATGCCGGCACCGGGCGGGGACCCGACAACCGGCCGACCAAGGGCACCGGCCACCACAGCCCGGCGCAGGGAGGGACGCCGGGAGGGGCTCCGGCCCTCGGGGTGGGGGTGGGGGCGGACGCGGCGGCGCCCACCGCATCCGTTCCCGGCCAGGCCGGGGTCTGAGGAAGCGAAACGGCCCAGGCCGGACACGCCTCCGGACGCCTCTCCCCGCGGACCGACCGGCGCCGCCGTTCCTCACGGCCCGTGCTCCGCGCGGCGTCCGCATCCTGCCCGTCCACCCGCGTCCCGGCCGCTCACCCGCGCGCCCGGCAGCGTCCTCTCCTTCCTCGTCCTCCTCCCGAGGCGACTGGAGCCGACCCGCGGCGCCGCCTCCTCCTCCTCCCCCTCCTCCCCGCCCGCGCCCCGCCTCTTCGCCGGCGGAAGTGCTCCAGCCCGGGCTCTTTTCCCCGCCTCCCCAGTGTGGCGTCACTTCCGCTTGCGCCGGCCTGGAGCGCGGAGTCTGTGCCTCGCGAACGCGCCGGGAGCGTCCAAGGGTCGGGAGCGCGCCTTGTGGATGACAACAAATTTGTCGCGCGGCGGCGGCGGCCGTGGCGGCGGCGACGGCGGTGGTGGTGGCGGCGTCCGCCTCGGAGCCCCAGCCGCCTCCCCTTGCGCTCTCCGGCTCGCTCTCTCCGTGCCGACGACGCCCCTCCGGAGGCCTCCGCGTCTGAGACGACGGGCACTCCTCGGCACCTGGTCCCCCGCCAGGCCTAGCGCGTGCGGCCGGGCGCGGGCGATGGGGTCTTCCTGAGGGACCGCGGCGCGGAGCCGGCATGCAGGCGCCGCCCCGGGCGTAGACCCCCGCCGCGGCCTGGGGACGCCGGCCCGGACCTGAGGCAGCGCCGCCGCCGCGGCCTGGGAGCCGGACCTTCGGCCCGACGTCGGGGCCGCCGCGCCGCCCGCAGCGCTCAGCCCCAGCCCGGGGCCCCGCTGGCCAGCCCTCACGATGCCGTGGCCGTTTTCCGAGTCTATCAAGAAGAGGGCCTGTCGGTACCTCCTGCAGAGGTACCTGGGCCACTTCCTGCAGGAGAAGCTGAGCCTGGAGCAGCTCAGCCTGGACCTCTATCAGGGCACCGGCTCCCTCTCCCAGGTCCCTTTGGACAAATGGGTAAGAGCTTGCCCGCAGCCACCCGGGCGGGATTGCTCACCCCCGTCGGGCGATCTGAACGGCGAACGGCCATCCCAGTTTGCTCGACGTTCAGTCCCCTCCTGGGGAGCTGTTCGGATGTAATGGGATGGGGACGATCAGTCCTGCCTCCCGGGATGCGGGGGCCCGCGGAGGGTCCGTGGCAAGCAAACCTTATTTCGTCGGATGACATTCTTCAAAGATTGAAGCTGGAAGAGGGAATGTCAGTCGGATTGCCCAAATTCCCCCCTCTCTTCCCTTCCCCCCTCCCCCCCCCCCCCAGTTATTTTGGTTTGCCTAGTGAGCGCTGTTTGCCTGGTCTGCCTGGATCCGGCGTGGGGCATCTTCTAGAAAAGTTAGATGAAGGCTGCCTCTGCCGGTTTGCCTGCTTTGCTTGATGATAGGTTTCCAGGCCAGTTGGGGTTCCCCGCCTGAGAAAGGTGATGTGGCTCTAGGTCGTTGTGCTGTTTAGTTTTTGCCTTTTTGCTTCACGTGACCGATCGTAAAAGCAGGTGTTGCAAAAGGTTGCTGACCCTGTGATTTTCACACTTTTGGGTTAACCCCTGCCGACCTACTTGTCATCCAGAGGCTATGGCTTGAATGGTTGCTTCCGTGGGTTCAGTGCCTGGTATTTTAAGTCTGTTCTGCTTGGTATTTGACAAGTGTCGAATCCTTCTCCCCTTCACCATAACGCTTAAATTATGGCAACACCCACCACCCATGACTCATTGATTTGTGTTACAGGGCATGAGTAAAGGTATAGTTTTATCAGTAGGTAGCTTAAAATAGAGAGTAACGTAGTGAAAGCACTAGGGGTGTGTGTGTGTGTGTGTGTGTGTGTATATGTTCGTTCGTATATATATACGTGACTGCCAGTACTGGAGCTTGAATTTAGGACTTGGGTGCTATTCCTCATGTTTTTCTCTCTGGGATGACACACTCTACCACTTGAGCCACAGCTCCACTTTGGGCTTTTTGGTGGTGTTATTTAATCCAGGAAATCAGAAGTGGTTATACTTGAATTTTATAGTTTGAGTGTAGGATCGTTGGCAAAATAATTTGTGATTAGACTTAGTTTAAGCATTTTTTTTTTATTTTCCTTGAAGGCAAGAGTTGTACCAATGAAAATAATGATGTCAAACCTCTAATAGGCACATTTAACTTTCTGGTTTATTTTAGCGCGCTGTATTGAAGACTAAGATAAATGTTGATGTAATTCTTAGATGTACATATTAGAAGTTCTGGTTCCAAATTCAATTACTTTTTTTTTTTTGCTTCATTTTTGGTAGTTGTTGAGGATCATGGTTCCAAGCCAGCTAGGGCAGGAAAGTCTGTAGGACTCTTATCTCCACTAAACTACCAAAATAATCAGAAGTGACACTATGACTCAAGTGGTAGAGCACTAGCCTTGAGCAAAAGAAGCTTAGGGACAGCACTCACTCCCTGAGTTCAAGCCGCAGGACTGGCACCAGAAAAGAAAAAAGCTCAGGGACAGCACCTAGACCCTGAGTTCAAGTCCCAGGACCAGGAAAAAAAAAAGAAGAAAAAGAAAGAAACTGCCTGTCTTGTGTGTTACACTCAATTCATGTCAATAAAAACTAGGAAGCGCCAGGAGCCGGTAGCTCATGCTTGTAATTCTAGTTACTAAGGAGGCTGAGATCTGAGGATTGCAGTTTGAAGCCAGCCCAGGCAGGAAAGTATGAGAGACTTTTATATACAATAAACTACCCAGAAAAAGCTGGAAGTGGAGCTGTGGCCCTAGTGGTAGAGTGCTAGCCTTGAGCACAAAGAGGCTCAGGGACCACACCTGTACCCTGAGTTAAAACTCCAGGGTAGGCAAGAAAAGAAAAGAAAAACCAAGAAGCCAAAAGTTATTGTCATTTACTATGTCTTTGCAAAGAACTGTTTAAAGGTCTGTTTTTATTACTTAGAATGTGTGCTGAAGTAAGTTGCAGATCGCAAAAATCAAGCACTGCTTTTAACTCTTCCTTATTATAAAACTGCTGATCTCTCTAGGCGAGCACTCTACCGCTAAGCCATATTCCCCGCCTGTCTGCTCATCTCTATACCAGTCTGATATGAGAGTGCCTGAATGAGAGTGCCATTGCTCACGTATATTAAATATTAGTACAACATCTTACCTAGCTTGAAAATTTTAATATAAAACATCAGGTTTTTCTTCTCACACCTCTGTGAATCCTGTTTCGGTCTTGGATAAATGCATTATTTAGTAATCACTGCCTTATGTAGGAAGTAGCAGAGGAGAGTAGATGCGCAGCTTTTGCAACTGTTCTACAGTTGGCTGTCTTATAATTTCAAGAGTTCCTTGTCCCTATAAGTGGGAAAAATATGGAAAGGAGGAAATTCTGTGTGGTAGGAGGCTGGATTCTTTCCAACTCCTGGGGCTTGAACTCAGGGCCTGAGCACTGTCCCTGGCTTCTTTTTGCTCAAGGCTAGCACTCTACCACTTGAGCTACAGTGCTACTTCTGGCTTTTTCTATATCTGTGGTGCTGAGGAATCGAACCCAGGGCTTCATGTATATGAGGCGAGCACTTTACCACTAGGCTATATTCCCAACCTTCCAACTCTTTTAAGACTATGACTGTATTTTAATTTTTCAGTGGGAGTTCTTTCATTAATGGATTCAATACATTTATTGAGCATTCAGCGCCTCCCATTGTGAGGCACTGGAGGTATAATAGTGAACTTAGAAACTTTTCTCATAGGAACTCACTATGTCCAGTAAGATAGACATGAGTAATTTTTTTCTCCTAAAGCTTTGTAATTGCATTTAAAAATTATGTCTTGATTGCTACTTATTTTATTTTATTTTTTGCCAGTCCTGGGGCTTGTACTCTGGGCCTGGGCATTGTCCCTGAGCCTTTTGCTCAAGGCTAGCACTCTACTACTTGAGCCACAGTGCAACTTGCAGCTTTTTTATGTGGTACTGAGGAATTGAACTCAGGGCTTCATGCATGCTAGGCAAGCAGTCTACTACTAAGCCACATTCCCAGCCCACTCCTTAAATTTTATGCATGAATATGTAATAAAACTACTCAATTCATGAAACATGGAGTAGCAAACATGTAGATTAGAATGTTACTTTCTCCTTTTCTGTCTATATACATGAACACTGAGATAATTGTAAACAAAAGCAAAAGTCTGAAGAATCTACAACAGGGCATGTATTTGCTGACTAGTTCAGGTGGCTCCACTTTTGGTTCTAGAATTGTTGAATCACATAGCTATTCTTAATGGAGTAATGACTTAAATGTTGCCTGAGTAGAAAACAAGAGGCCCATTTGACCAAGTAGGTTGAGAATGTTGTCCAATTACTCAGACTTTGGAATTTCACACAGTGAACTTCAGAGTGCCTTGTAATGCTTCAATATTCTGGTGATTTTACCGAGTGCATATATGACTACGTATAAGTGTAAGCTATTCAGACATCTTGTACTTAGGGAAATTATAGCTTTGTGCAAATAAATGTAAATTCTTGAACTTTTGACTCTTCAAAATTATTTTGCTAACGTTTACCAGAATTTTGTATTTATTTTTTCTTTATCTGGTGGTCCAACATTCCGAACTCTGAGCTTCTGCTTACTAGGAGGACACTTTACTGCTTAGCTAATAATAGGCTTCTCCCTATTGTGCTGATTGGCTGTTTATTTCCCAAACTCAGAGCCTCTTACTCTTCACTCAGCTTTTTCCTTCATTGGTGGCAGCCTACCACTTCAGTTTGGGTGTGTGTGTGTGTGTCTGTCCATCCACACATGTGTGCATGTTTTTCCTGGTTAGTTGGAGTTAAGAGTCTTGAGGATTTGTGTGGACTTGCTTTGAACCACAGTTCTCAGATCTTTGCCTCCTGAGAAGTTAGGATTATAGATGTGAACCACTGGTGCCTAGATTGTGCTAGATATGTTTGAGCTAGTGTTTGCTTCCTTCTAGGACATGTGCCTAGACCACAGCTGTCTATTTTAGGTTTCCTATTGTTGGTGACATGACAGCTACTCACCACCACGTCCAGCTGCTTTTCACTGAGGTGGAGGCTTGTGAGGTGGAGACTTTTCTGCCTGGGCTTGCCTGGAACCACAATCCACTCTCAGCTTCCTATGTAGTTGTATGCACCACTGGTGCCTGACTATATCTGTTTCGTTAAATATTACTCTTTCAGCCAGGCCCTGGTGGCTCATGCCTGTAAGCCACTCAAGAGGCTGAGATCCAAAGATCATAATTCGAAGTCAGCCTGGGCAGAACAACCCCAATTAACCACCTTAGTCTAGCTGTGGCTTAAAGTGGTGCAGCTCTAGCCTCGAGTGGAAAAAACTCAGGGATAACTCGTAGGCCCAGAGTTCAAGTGCACAACCGACATAAATACGTACTCTTTAATGTTACAGTACCACTTTACGAACCATTCTATTTAGAAGTTTACTAAAGCCACAAAATTGGGACAAAAAGTTTGGCCCTTACTTGAAAGAAAATTTTTATCAAATTCTGTTTCTTAGTTGGTTGATCCTCATGTTGCAAAGACTTAGTTTTTGTATGCTTTGAAATACTTTGATATATTTTTAATCATTTAATGAAATTAGTATATGCCCATTGCATAAAATGCAAGCAGCAAAGAAGTATATGTAATTATGAAGTAATAGTCCTGAATTCCATCTATTCTATTGGTAAATAGCAAAATGGTACTCAGATTTCAACTTTTAACTATGAAAATATCTAACAATGTGAAGCTAGCATTTCTGAGCTTTTTTTTTTGTCTTGCACAATGGAGGGGCCTAACATTTTAGAATATCAGGCATGCTGAAGTTTTCTTTTAATATTCATATGAAAATATCTGAAAATCAGATTTTTAATATAAAACTCATCAACAGTAAAAAAAGATCTTACACGACTAATTGGAGACAGTAGGTTGGTGGTGAAATAGGAACTGCTAGAAGAGCAGGGAGGAGGGAAGGAGAAGATGAGGTTGGAATGAGAGTGTTTCACCACCTTGATTTTTGAGAAGGCTTTGGAACATCCAGGTGGGGATGGCAGGAGGCAGTGGGACTAAAGGTGATATGCATCAACTATCAGAGTAGCAGTAGTGACTAAAACTGGAAGGACATGAGTCACATGAACATGTGTAGAAGAGATTGAGAAACAGGCTGAGGATGACAGCAGGTGAACACTAGCATGTTACGTGATAAGGGATTGAGGAAAAAAGGGAGTGTGTGAAGTATCAAAAGCCAAGTAAGTTAGAATTTCAGAGTGTGGTGACCCTGGGGGCTAGAGAAAAGAATTGAAGACATTTGTGAAGACTGAACATTGTCATTACACCTGTCAGTTTATGGATGGTTAAGAGCACTTTCAGAAGAGTTGAAGTTTAGAAGGCAGCTTGTTTCCAATTTGAGTAAATAGCTACTTTGAATAATAAAAGATAAATAGCATTGATGACTAGAAGGTAGTGGAACCAAGTTAGGGTTTCTGATGGGTAGTGGAGTTTGAATTCTGGGCCTGGGCATCTGTCCCTGAACTCTTGAGCTCAAGGCTAGTGCTCTACTGCCTTGAGCCACAGCACCACTTCTGGTTTTCTGGTGGTTAGTTGGAGATGAGTCTCATGGCCTTTTCTATCTGGGCTGGCTTTGAGGTGTAGACCTCATATCTCAGCCTCCTGAGTAGCTAGGATTACGGGTGTGAGCCACTATCACTGGCTCCTTTTCCCACTCTTTAGCATGCATTCCAAAGACCTTTGAGTCCTGTTCTAGCTAGCCCTATCTCTGGCTCTTCACCTTGGCGCAGGAAAGTCTAAAGCAACTTATTTTTTCTGATACTCCTGTATTTCACATGTGTGTACTTGTGCTTCTGTGCCTTCTTTCTTGGAGCCTTTCTACATGCTGGTCCCCCTGCCTGAACTCCCTTGCTGGTTACCTCCTTCTCAGTCTAGTCAGTTTTAATTACTTCCTCAGATGTCCTACCATAGATCTCCAGGTTAGACTTGTGTCACATGCTCTAAGAGCATTGTTTCCACTGTCATATAGTTACACTTTCACTAAAATGTTTCCTTCAGGATATACCATCTTGTAAGATTAATGAGGGGCAGAATTGTGGGTTTTCTTTCTTTCTTTTTTTTTGCCTTTGCTTACCATGTGCTTGACATATGGGGACATAGTCATATCTTTGAAAAAGTTAACAGATTTGTATGATTTGAAAATAATTTTTTTTCCCTTCTTTAGTCTCTCAATGAAATTTTGGAGTCAGCAGATGCACCTTTAGAAGTCACTGAAGGATTCATTCAGTCAATTTCTCTGTCAGTTCCATGGGGCTCCTTGCTACAGGATAATTGTGCACTTGAAGTGAAAGGGTTAGAAATGGTCTTTCGACCTAGACCTCGCCTAGGTAGGTATGCTATATGTTTCTGGTTTAATTGTTCTACTTTTAGACTTCAGAGGTTGAGAAAGTAACATAATTGCAAAAATGTTAATGCTTGGCATATTACTTTATATTGTGTTTGTGAGATTTTTAGATGATAAAATACTGGCACTTGGCTATATGTAGGATGTGTATGATTTTAGCTTTAAAATAGTTTTCTCATTTAGTCTCAGGAACTTTTGTATACAGAGAATTTGGCACATATAATTATTTGTAACCAGTCGTCTAAAGTGACATTGTATTTGAAGTATTCAAAGTATTGTGCCTCAAAACAAGGAGGAATACTTGAAGATTGGTAGAGAAATGTTGAAAGGATACAGGAGTGGACTGTTGGCCAAGTCTGGGACAAAGGGAGTGTTAAATAAAAGGATAATGACAAATGATTATCACATGTTAAATTTTAAAAAGTTAAGTTTATAAGGTTTCCAGGAAGACGGAAATATGCTTTAATAGTAGATAGTTACTTATAAATGCTGAAAAATTAATTTAGAAATTATAAATATAGAAAGCTTATATATAGATATGCAACAATGTAAGGATAATTTTAGATAGGCTCCAATGACTCACCTGTAATCCTAGCTACTCAGGAGGCTGAGATCCGAAGATCATGGTTTGAAGCCATCCTGGGCAGGAAAGTCCGTGAGACTTTTATCTCCAATTAACAACCAAAAAAAGAGAGAAAAAGGCTGAAAATGGGGCTGTGATTCAAATGGTAGAGCACTAGCCTCGAGCACAAAACCTCAGGGATTGTGTTCAGGCCCTGAGTTCAAGCTCCAGTATAAGTACCACCCCCCAAAAAAAGTATAAATTCATAGTTATACTTCTGTTTCTTGAAACTCAGAAGTTTAAATTATGCTTAATAGAAAGTTGGAGGTGTGTGTGTGGCTTAAACCAGTGGTAGAGTGCTTGCCTAGCAAGTTCAAGGCCCTGAGTTCTAAACTCAGTCCTGAGGAAAATGATATGTTACAATTAGAAATAAATAGTGGAATAAAATAAGTAGTGAAATTCTTATCTCCAGTTAGTCACAGAAAAAGCTGGAAGTGGTATTTAGCTCAAGTTGTTGCGTACTAACCTTGAACAAAAAAGAACTCAAGGACCCAACCCAAACCCAAGTCGAGCCCTAGGACTGGCAATAAAAAAAACCAACAGCAACAAAAACCCAACCTATTCTTGTTAATGGATACCAGAATTAATTTTGATAAAAATAAAACATGAAATGAGAGCACATGTTGTTGAACTTTTTCCTGTGGGTTTTTTTCCCCCCTCAGTCAATAAAGTGATACTTAAAATCTTGAGTAACTTCTATCTAGAATATGGTTTTCCCAGGTAATACCATAGTGTTAAAAAGTTACTTGAAATCTATTAAGAAATGGCATTATTTTAACATTGAGAAATTACTTTGAATTAATGTTTACTTTCTGTAGCATCTGGTTCTGAGCCTATGTACTGGTCAAGTTTCATGACCAGCAGTATGCAGTTGGCAAAAGAATGTCTTAGCCAGAAACTAACAGATGAACAAGGAGAAGGATCCCAGCCTTTCGAAGGACTTGAAAAGTTTGCTGAAACCATTGAAACAGGTTTGGCATTATTAAGCATTTTTTAAATTTCTGATTTTATGCAGTAATTTAGAACAGTTATTTAATAAGTCTTGTATAAGATAAGCTATTGGAGTTTTTAAAAAATTAATAAGAATTACAGGGCTGGGAATGTGGCTTAGCAGTAGTGTGCTTACCTAGCATGCATGAAGCCCTGGGTTTGACTCCTCAGCACCACATAAACAGAAAAAGCCAGAAGTGGCGCTGTGGCTCAAGTGGCAGAGTGCTAACCTTGAGCAAAAAGAAGCCAGGGACAGTGCTCAGGCCCTGAGTTCAAAGCCCCACAGGCAAAAAAAAAAAAGTCTTTTGGGCTGGGAATATGGCTTAGTGATAGAGTGCTTGCTTAAAAAAAAAAAAGTTGCTTTAAAAAAAAAAGAATTACTGAATTACTGTCCTCATTTAAAAACTTTGGAATTAAAATTTAAATATTATATTCAGTTTATTTATTTTGCCAGTCCTGGGCTTAGACTCGGGGCCTGAGCACTGTCCCTGGCTTCTTTTTGCTCAAGGCTAGCACCCTGCCACTTGAGCCACAGCGCCACTTCTGGCCTTTTCTATATATGTGGTGCTGGGAAATTGAACCCAGGGCTTCATGTATACAAGGCAAGCACTCTTGCCACTAGGCCATATTCCCAGTCCTATTATATTCAATTTAATTGCATGTTGCATATACTCTCAAGTTTCTGTGCTTGATTTATTGCTTGTAGAATAATAGAATTAGAATTGAACAATGCTAGTAATTTTCCCCAAGTAGCTTGAATAAATGCTCTGAAAGGAACAGTATTTCTTTAAAAACTCAGAATTTGGTAATTTTTAAGGAAAGAAATCTAACTTCTTTATTTTATAAGTTCCTCTCAAGCTAACACTTTTTTTTTTTTTTAAACTAGAAGATTGTATTTTGGGCTGGGGATGTAGCTCAATTGGTAGAACACTGTCTAGCACGTATGAAGCCCCTGAGTTTGATCCCAGCACTTAAAAAACAAACAGGATTTTTTATTTAGTATATGTATGGGTTGTCCATTAATGATTATTTGTTTACTTTAGTACTAAGAAGAGTAAAAGTAACTTTTATAGACACTGTTTTGAGAATTGAACATGTGCCAGAAAATTCCAAAACTGGAACTGCACTTGAAATTCGAATAGAAAGGTAAGAATTTTTGTATATGAAAAGAAATGGTTCTGTTCCATCTTTCACATTAGATTTCAGGATGCTTTTGGAGACTAGATGTAATGATGATAAATTGCTGAATAATTTCAAGTGAAACACTTTCTAAGTTATGTTCTAGGTTATTACTAAAAATTGAAAGCACCAGCTGGGTATAATTATATTTAATATATTATGTTGAGTTCAAAGCAAGCAATTGCCTTTCAGTTAATACTAAATCAAAATGTTTAAGACCCCAGTTTTAGGGTTTTAATGTGAGCATTGTGGTAGTTACGTTTCATTAATGGGATTTTTTTTCTTTTGCTTGGCATGTTACTTTAGTGAAAAAGGGTAAAGGCACTCTGTTTCTTTTTTAAGGATTCTGTGAAGATTATTCTAAGGTCAATATGTACAGTGGAGATGTGCTCAAAAAGATAGAAACACATTGCTTGTAACTTTCTATGTATGCTTGTCACTTCGAGCCTTCTAATTAGCTTTGAAAACAGGGATTCATTTCCCATCACACACTTGAATGTAGAGTTGAGGTAGTAACTGGTCACCTGTGTTGATGCTGTATGCTGCTAACTGAAATGCGCAGGATAAGGCATAAACACTGAGCTCATTGTATATGTAGAGATTTGGGACCTTGACCAAGGTTAAAACAGATATATTAGGCTTTCTTTCACAAACCACACCTATTAGTAAAGTTATTGTTAACCTAGCTGCAGTTGAACACACTATTTTTGAAGGTAAATTAACTTAGATGGTATATTACACTTGTAGTATCTTAACATTTCATGCCTAGGAACCATATTCTTTACCTAGTTTAACCTGAAGATTAGTCACACAGGAATTAAAATAATGTATTAATTGTCAGACTTGTGACTTTAGGGCCCAAAAGTATTGTACTGTTGCCAAGAGATGTTTTGAGGCTATGCATGATGATACACATCACAGCACTTAAGAGATGAGGAGGAGGATCATGAGTTTGAGGCCAACCCAGGCTATATTTGAGACTCTGTCTCAAAAAGAAAAAGTGTGTGTGGGGGGTGGTGGTGGCTGGGAACATGGCCTGGTGGCAAGAGTGTTTGCCAAGTAGCCAGGGACAGTGCTCAGGCCACGAGTTCAAGGCCCAGGACTGGCCAAAAAGAAAGGAATGGAGGGAGAGGGGGACATGGGAATGAAGAAGGAAAGGAGAGATGTTTTGTGAGGAAATGGAGGAATTGTTTTCCTTGAAGCTAACTTGAGATATTAATTTGTCCTCCAGCTTATGAATTTCATAAAACTACCCGTCTCAGATTTAAGTACTTATTGAAGTGTGGTGCTTGCTGCTGACCTACATTATAGGCATTATTATTATAGACATGTTCAAAGAGAAAGTACTGACACCTGAAAATTTCCTTAAACTTAATTCCTTTAATTTAAGTTTGGTCTATTTTTTATCACTGCAAATAGGTTTTTCTGGAGTTTTGTACAAGTTCTTTTTGTTTTTCACTCTTAGAACTGTCTACTGTGATGAAACTGCTGATGAAACCTCAGGAATTAATGTACATCAGCCGACAGCTTTTGCTCACAAGTTACTTCAGCTCTCTGGAGTCTCTCTCTTTTGGGATGAGTTTTCTGCATCAGCAAAATCCTCCCCAGTGTGTTCAACCGCACCAGTGGTAAGAAAAGCAAAACAAAAGCCCCAAACATGATACAGATTAAATGAGGGCTTTAAGCTAGTTGTGAAAGTGACTGCTTGAGAGGCTGAGGCAAGAGGATCAGGAGTTCCAGGTCAGCCTGAGCTATGTAGTGTGACTCTTTGTAGGGAAAAAAATGAGGGTTATTAAATTTTGAGAGGTATATAATATGTGTTTAACGAGACTCCATCTGGTTGGGAATAATAATAATACACACTTTTTTTTTAAGTGGCCCTGGGCTTAAATTCAAGGCCTTGGCATTTTCACTCTTGTCTGGCACTCTACCACATAATCTACTTGCTGGTTAATTGGAGATAGAATCTCAGATTTGTCTCTGAACCTTGGTCCTTAGATCTCAGTTTCCTGAGTCGCTAGGATTGCAGGTGTGACCTGAGCTACCAGGTGTCCTACAGTTTGCTTTGTATTACCTTGATGGAGAAATGTTGGATATTATGTCTTGGGCCAAGATGATGTATTAATATTTAATATCCTTTGACAATAAAATAAAGCAGTGTCAAAATTTACCTTACATAGCTAGGAGCTGAGGACTCATGCCTCTAATCTTTGCTACTCGGGAGGCGGAGATCTGAGGATTGTGGTTTGAAGTCAGCCCAGATAGGAAAGGCCATGAGACTCTTAATCTCCAATTAATCACCCCTCCTTCCCCCCGCCCCCTGACAAAAACAAAAACTAAAAACAGAAGTGGAATTATGGCTCAAGTGTAGAGATCTAGCCTTGAGCAAAACAGCTCAGGGATACCAGGCCTTGAGTTTAAGCCCTTACAGTATGGGGGGAAAATTGCCTTATATACAGAACTTTTATCTTACATTCAGTAACATTCAGTAATGTTACTGAAAATTTATCTTACAAGTCAGACTTTAAAAATCTTTTTTGTGTGTTGGTCTTGGGGCTTGAACTCAGGACCTGGGTGGTAGGTATCCCTGAACTTTTTCACTCAAGGCTTATGCTCTACCACTTTGAGCCACTGTGCCATTTCCTTTAAAAATCTTTTTATAATTATTGAACTCTGTTAATTCTTTTCAAGAGCATAGAATCGTTGTAAGTCAAACATTCCATAATTTGCCTTATTTTTATTATATAAGTCAGGTTTTCTTCTTCCTTTTTCTTTCTTTTTTTTTGGAGTCTTACTTTGTAGCCCAGGCTAGCCTGGAAAAGAACATGCTGTGTAGCTCAGATAACTTCAAACTTGTAATCCTTCTACTTCAAATCTTACAAGTATTGTGAATACAGGTGTGTACCACTACATCTACTAACTTAGCTTCTTAATTATACAATGTCTTTTGGGTTTTCTTTTTTGGCCAGTCGTGGGCCTTGGACTCAGGGCCTGAGCACTGTCCCTGGCTTCTTCCCGCTCAAGGCTAGCACTCTGCCACTTGAGCCACAGCGCCGCTTCTGGCCATTTTCTGTATATGTGGTGCTGGGGAATCGAACCTAGGGCCTCATGTATCCGAGGCAGGCACTCTTGCCACTAGGCTATATCCCCAGCCCTTGGGTTTTCTTATTGCTGTAGTTTGAGCAGATATTGTACTTTAAGAAAAAATAAAATTCCTTCCCATGATTCGCTTTTATTTCTAAGATACTATGCTAAATTGGTACTTTGTTTATTTTTCCTTACAGGTTTAGTCCTATAAGGGACAATACAGTTTTGCATGTCGATTATTTTGTTCTTGACATTTGCATTTTACATTATGATTTATTCACACTAAAGACATTTGCTTTCTTTTTGTATTGATGTAGGAAACTGAGCCAAAGCTGTCACCTAGCTGGAACCCCAAAATTGTTTATGAGCCACACCCACAACTAACTAGAAATTTACCAGAGATAGCGCCCTCTGACCCAGTACAGATTGGAAGTCTAGTCGGCAGGTTAGAGCTGAGTCTCACATGGAAACAAAACGAAGTCCTTCCTGGAGCTAAGGTCAGTATTTATTTTCTTTAGTAAAATTACAAGAATTTAGTCTTTGTAGTGACTCACTTCTTTCTGCCTGTCTTTCTGTCTGTCTGTCTGTCTTTCTGTCTTTCTGTCTTTCTTTCTTTCTTTCTGCCAGTCCTGGGCCTTGGACTCAGGGCCTGAGCACTGTCCCTGGCTTCTTTTTGCTCAAGGCTAGCACTCTGCCACTTGAGCCACAGCACCCCTTCTGGCCGTTTTCTGTATACGTGGTGCTGGGGAATCGAACCTAGGGCTTCATGTATGGGAGGCAAGCTCTCTTGCCACTAGGCCATATCCCCAGCCCCTCACAGCTTTATTATTCCACCTGTAAAGAAGGTATCTGTTGCCTTTGAACTCTTGCTTTTACTCTCAGTTGGTGCTTGTGGTGCCTTAGCTCACAAATTTCAGGTGAAGACAGGCTTTATGAAGGGTTGCTTCCTTCACTCACTCTCCCCCATTCTAACAATCTCAAACTAAAAAAATGCTTTAAAAAACTAGTCATGCTTTCATTAGTTAGGATAACTAACAAATCATTACATAGCATCATTAACAATAATCATAAAGTTTAAAAGGAAAAGAAATTTGAAAAGCAGGACTATTGAAGATACTTTGAAAAAATCAAATACATGAAACATATGTGTTTTGGGTTTGGTGACTTTATAGTTGTGTAACATTTAAGAAAAAGGATTAACCCTTTAATTGTGTCTCCTAGTTTTTGAAGACACTGGTTTCTTAGTGAGCAAGTATTTTCTCTGAATATTTGTTTCTTTGTCAACAATATGGATAAGTCTGTTGGGAATCAGTGAGCTTGCCTCTAACAGTTAAAAGTGGATATGTCAGATATTACTTTCATACTTTGGGAACTAGCTATCTAATCCCTACAAAATGAGGTTTAAATTAAGAGTATTAGGATTTATTCATGTATTTGTTTATCCACCTAGCTGTAGAGGTTTGACTGCTGAGTTAGGCCTTATGTAAGTTCTTAAGTCAGAGATGAATGGATTATAGTATTTGTAGTGAGAGATACCTAAGAGAGACAAGCTTGCTGTGGATATGGGTCCACTAAAGACTTATGAATGTGCATGAAAATATTTTCAGAGGATTGTCCCAGAAATCCTTCCTGGGGTTGGTACACTTGACTAGAGTTGGAAGAGGAAGGTAATGGTTAATACAGTTCTGTTGCTGATTATTGTCCTGTTTGTTTCCTGTTCTGTACTGCCTGAAAGGATAGGAAGTCCCATATTCAGTCTTCAGCCTCTTTGCGACATAACACAAAGGGATTGTTAATGTGCAGATAGTTGTAGGTATGTGTGAACACCACAGGGACTCAGGGGTCCCTGGGAAGCCAGTGCAACTGTGTCTTTAGGGAATACATTTGCCATTGTTTTAGCCATAACAATAACTTTTTTTTTTGTTGGCCAGTCCTTGGACTCAGGGCCTAGCACTGTCCCTAGCTTCTTTTTGCTCAGTACTCTGCCACTTGAGCCACAGTGCCACTTCTGGCCTTTTCTATATATGTGGTACTGAGGGCTTCATGCATACAAGGCAAGCACTCTTGCTTGCCACAAGGCCATATTCCTAGCCCCATAAGAATAACTTTTATAATTGTGTTCTGATTAAGTTTAGATAGTCTTCAGTATTGGCACAAAAACGAAAAACAAAAAAATCCAAAACAGTCTATGACCAGAACAGGGGAGCCATGGAAGTAGTCAGAGCTTTTCATCTGGGGTAGCCTAGGTTAAAATCCCAGCTCTGGATCTCTGTGGCCTTGTGCTGCTTAGCATGCATGTAGCACTGGGTTCAATTCCTCAGCACCACATAAACAGAAAAAGCCAGAAGTGGTACTGTAGCTCAAGAGTAGAGTGCTAGCTAGCCTTGAGCAAAAAGAAGCCAAGGGGGCCTGGGAATATGGCCTAGTGGCAAGAGTGCTTGCCTCGTATACATGAAGCCCTGGGTTTGATTCCTCAGTACCACATATATAGAAAATGGCCAGAAGTGGCACTGTGGCTCAAGTGGCAGAGTGCTAGCCTTGAGCAAAAAAAAAAAAAAAAAAAGAAGCCAGGGACAGTGCTTAGGCCCTGAGTCCCAAGCCCCAGGTCTGGAAAAAAACAAACATTGGATTTGCATATTAATACAACATATGTACTATAATATAGTATATTATTCATGTAGTTTATATTTACATATATACTTTGTAATATATAATAGATTATTATAACATATTTTGTATATTAATTTATATTAAAAAAGTAGTGGTTATTTGATTATTTTAAGAGAGTACATTATGCTCTTTATGTGTTTTATTTTTTGTTTCTAGAACTAGCAGGACTTTTTTTTTTTTTTTTGCCTCTTGGGAAACGCCATTTTTCCAAATATATACCTTGGAGTTTTGTTCTTTATTGTTGTTGCTGTTTGTTTTGAGATAAGGTCTCACCAGGCTGATCTTAAACTCACTGTGTAGCCCAGGCTTGCCACAAACCCATGATCTTTCTGCTGCTGCTCCCTTACAGGCTTGTAAGATTACAGGCTTCTGCCAGTATGCCTATTTGTACCAGTATGTTTTATTAATTAAATAGCTTATCAATTACAAAATTTTAAAAAGAGGAAAGAAGTCTATGTGACCATACTAGAACTAAGTAGTGTTGGGAGTAGAGTAAGTGCTGCTACCACAGCATACTCCGTAGGAATTGGGAAGAGTGTGATGGGGCTTTTGTTTCTAGAAGGGAGAGTAGATAAAGTGTTGGAACAAGAAGGCAGTCCACACAAACACTTCTTGCAATCTTGTGCAGGAGAGCAGGTTTTGTCTGTGACTTCCACTCTCTGTGTGCATGAGAGCAGGTTTTGTTCAGTTCACTAGAAATGTGAGAGGCACGCTGCTGGCAGATGTTTTCACAAGCTTTACTGGAGTGGAACCCAGGAAACCCAGGGTAGTCTTAGGAAAGCTATTTGTTCTTGGTTTAAATTGAGTTTCGGGGACGTTGATCTTAGGCTTTTGAAAGTCAATGAATAGTCCTATTGCTACTTAATATTCTTCTTAGAGGACTACGGTTTTTGGGGTGTTTTTTTTTTTTTTTGGTTGTTGTTGTTGTTTTGTAATATTGGGTATGAGCCCACAGCCTGTACCTTTTGAGTCTTGCTCCCAGCCCTTTTTTACTTTATTTTTCAGATAGAATCTTGGGGTTCCTTGTAGCTTCCTTCACCCCAGGCTGCTCTTGGACCTCAGTCCTATTATCTGTGCCTTTCATGTAGTAGCTGTGATTGCAGGTGCATGGGCCATCATGCCTAGGTGACTTGTTGAGGTGAAGTCACATTGATTTTTACCTAGGGTGGTCTCAACCATTTTCCTCCTGATCTCTGCCTCCTGAATAGACTGGGATTATAGGATTGTACACCATATTCAACCTACGACTGTTTATTAAGGCCTTCTCTGATACCAAATACCCAGGAGACTTCAAGAGACCAAAAAAAAAAAATGACCGTAGTTTTGTTAACATGGAATTTCACTGGAGATTTTCTCTCTTACAACAATTTGGTGGCTTTTAATTTAAATTGTGTGAATTAGTAGGGAGTGAGTATTGGTTGAAGGAACTCAGTACTAAAGGTGAGTAATGATCTCAGTGTTAATAGTATACTGAAATTCATGGTGATAATCTTATAAAAAAGTATTCATCCTCCTGATTTTTTTTTTTAAGTTGGATGTTGATGGACAGATAGATTCCATTCATCTATTCCTGTCGCCAAGACAGGTACACTTACTTTTGGATATGCTAGCAGCTATTGCTGGACCAGGCAAGTATAATTATGTTGTTTTAATTTCATTGTTATTATTAATTGCTATGTTATTGAAAAAATATATATGTATGTATGTATGTTCTTTGAAGTTTGTGGGTTTTTTGTACTCTGGGCCTGGGTGCTGTCCCTGAATTTCTTTTGCTCAAGGCTAGTGCTCTACCACTTGAGCTACAGCACCACTTCCGACTTTTGTTTTTTTATTGGAGATAAAAGTCTCATGGACTTTGCTGCCCAGGCTGGCTAGGAACTGCAATCCTCAGATCTTAGCTTCTTGAGTAGCTAGGATTACAGGCATAAGCCACCAGCATTTAGCTGAAGTTTTTAAATTAATATATGTAATATACATGTAGAAAAGTTTATTTTTGGCTATATGAAATTGAAAATACATTACAAATATTAGTCCCTAGAAGGTTTTGGAATTGTGTTACTATAGAACACATTTGCGTTCAACTATTTGTGTCACATTCATTTTCAACTTTTTTCTGGCCAGTTTTATTGGTTGAGGATAGTACTTCATACAACTGAGGAAATATAATTCTTCAACATGGTCAGTAGCAGACATAAGCTCTTTTGATTCTTAGATATTTGTTTAAAACTGTTAGATTTGTGATTTTTGTGCTGACTGGTTTTGAGTTAACCCTTGGTATTGGGTAAATGGATTTGGGGATAAATATACTTAAACAACTAACTGTTTTGCTTTCCTTTTGTATACTTGTAGAAAATTCTAGCAAAATAGGATTAGCTAATAAAGATAGGAAAAACCGACCCATGCAGCAGGAAGATGAATATCGAATTCAGATGGAATTAAACCGCTATTATTTAAGAAAAGATTCCCTGTCTGTGGGTGTACCTTCAGAGCAAAGCTTTTATGAGACAGAAAATGCTCGTACACCTTCTAGCCGTGGTAAGCAACTCAAAAAAATTGACACCAGAATTATACATTATCATCATAGACAAAAACTAAACTTCATTTTGGCTCCCGTGAAAAAGAGTTCAGCAGTGAAATAAGAAAAGAGCCATACTGTAAGAAAGTTTTTTACAACTAAGTCTAACCATAGCCTGTGAGGCACCAGCACATGGTTGCTGTAGTTTTTTGATTGTATGGTTTTTGTCTTGTTTTTCTAAAAACAGTCAATTTGTAAAAATATAGATTTAACACAAAACATGAATTGGGAGTAATCATTTTTTTAAATATATGCTCACATAGTACAGTAAATAGATCCTTTTAAATAGGAAACTCTTCTTTGTTAATGTTCCCATCAATTATAAATATAATCAATACCAATTTACATTTACAGGTACTTGAATGTATAAACACTAATATAAATAATAAGAGTCAATTTAAGTAATTAATAGACAACTAAAGCCTACTCAAAAAATTTGGCTATAACAATTCATTTGCAATAAGGGTCAATCTCCAGAAAGAAGACACTAGAATGTAAATAGAATTCAAAATAACATGTTTGGTTTTCGACCCCACCAACTATACCTACATAAAACTAGAGATTTCGGTATGTTTACATTATTTAATTTTTGGTGCTGAGAATTGTATCCAGAGCTTTCAGTACAACTTCTTAAAAATCTGAATTTTAACTTCTCAGTCGTCATGTAATACTGTAAGCATATATTGTATAACACTTCCTATGTAATTTTAAGACGTCAACAAAATGGTCATGAGTAGTAGGACTTAGCCTTGGTTAACTTGTCTTCTTTGCATTCACATAACTTAGGCCATTTGGAAATAACATACAGTTTGAGGTATTACTGTATCTCAAGTTAGCTGATGGAAGCTTACATTGATGTCTATTAGCCTATTCTGAAGACTTAAATTGGTGGACCTATAACATAATGATAAAGCCTCTTTTCTCCAGATGAAGAAGTTTTCTTCTCTATGGCTGATATGGACATGTCCCATAGTCTCTCTTCTCTTCCTCCCCTTGGGGACCCACCAAATATGGACCTGGAGTTATCATTAACTAGTACATACACAAATACCCCAGCAGGATCTCCATTAAGCACTACTGTGGTAAAGTATTATATAATTATTATTATTATTATTTTTTTTTTTGCCAGTCCTGGTGCTTGGACTCAGGGCCTGAGCACTGTCCCTTGCTTCTTTTTGCTCAAGGCTAGCACTCTGCCACTTGAGCCACAGCGCCACTTCTGGCCGTTTTCTGTATATGTGGTGCTGGGGAATCGAACCCAGGGCCTCATGTATAAGAGGCAAGCGCTCTTGCCACTAGGCCATATCCCCAGCCCTATTTTTGTTTGTACAAAAGATTTTGACGAGTTTTGTTCTTCTAAAATGTTGTACTTTATTCAGGTATTAAAAACAATCTTTTTATAGCTTCATCCTACTTGGGGAGAGTTCCTTGATCATCATCATAAAGAGCAGCCAGTAAAAGGGTCAACATTCCCTTCTAACCTAGTCCATCCAGCATCTTTACAGAAGGCTGGTAAGTATAGGTCAAATACTTGTTAGTGTTCGCTAGAATTTTTGGAAATTTAAAAATTAAAACAAAGATCTTTAGCAGTATCCTCCTATCCTCCCCCCTTTTTTTTCCTTTTTGGTGCTGGAGATTGAACCCAGGGTCTTCCACATATGGAGATTGAACCCAGGGCCTTCCACATACTTACTAAGCATATACTCTGTACTAGTCTACTTTTTTGGAGTGGTTTTCTTTTCCCTCCCTCCCTCCCTCCCTCCCTCCCTCCCTTCCTCCCTCCCTCCCTCCCTCCCTTCCCTCCCTCCCTCCCTCCCTCCCTCCCTTCCCTCCCTCCCTCCCTCCCTCCCTCCCTCCCTCCCTCCTCCCTCCCTCCCTCCCTTCCTCCCTCCCTCCCTCCCTCCCTCCCTCCCTCCCTCCCTCCCTCCCTCCCTTCCTCCCTTTTTTTTGTCAGTTTCTTGAACTCTGGGCCTGGTTGCTGTCCCTATGCTCTTTAGCTCAAGGCTCTACCACTTTTTGTTTTTGTTTTTGGTTTTTTTTTGGCCAGTCCTGGGCCTTGGACTCAGGGCCTGAGCACTGTCCCTGGCTTCTTCCCGCTCAAGGCTAGCACTCTGCCACTTGAGTCACAGCGCCACTTCTGGCCGTTTTCTGTATATGTGGTGCTGGGGAATCGAACCTAGGGCCTCGTGTATCCGAGGCAGGCACTCTTGCCACTAGGCTATATCCCCAGCCCCCTAGGCTCTACCACTTTGATCCACAGTGCCACTTCCCATTTTCTGGCAGTTAATTAGAGATAATAGTCTCACAGCCTTTCCTGCTTAGGCTGGCTTTGAAGCATGATCCCCAGATCTCAGCCTCCTGAGTAGCTAGGATTACAGGCTTGAGCCACCGGTGCCTGGCTTAAGTTTTCTTTTGATCTAGGCATTTATCAAAGTTTAGAATGAAAAGGAACTCAGACATTTCACCATAAAATATTTTATAATAGTTGCTTGCTATGTTTTTTGTGTATTTAAATACTTAGATAATGTTAATGAAAATTCATACTACAAGTTTCAAGTTACTGTTGCAATTTTGGATTTAGATTTTTACTTTTTGCATAGCATTGAGGATAGAACCAAAAGCCCTAAACGTGCCAGGCCAGTCCTCTATGATTAAGCTATACTTCTAGTCTCCTGGGTTTTTGTTGGGTTTTTTGGTGCCAGTCCTAGGACTTGAACTCAGGGCCTAAGCACTATTCCTGAGCTGCTTTTTGCTCATGGCTAGCTCTCTACAACCTGTCTCACAGACTCACAGACTTACTTGCCTATGCTTGCTTCAAACCATGATCCTCACATCTCAGCCTCCTGAGTAGCTAGGGTTACAGTGGAGCCACCAATGCCTAGCTAAATTTTGTGGTTTTTTAAATGCAGTTTTATTAATGCAAAGGATTTGTTTATATGTTTACTATTATAATACCCTCTTGCACTTTAAGTATAAAGGATTCTGGATATGAGATGAGCAAGATAACTATTTTGCTTATATTAGTTTAATATTATTGTGTTGTGTGATCAAACTTTTTGTTGTTTTGAGTTTTTTGTTTTGTTTGTGTTATTCTGCCAATACTGGGCTTGAACTTAGGACATTGAGCTCTTTCTCAAGATTTTTTGCTCACTGCTGATGCTCTACCACTTGAGCCATGTTTCCACTTCTAGCTTTTTTTCTAATTAATTGGAGATAAGTGGCTCATGGATTTGTCTGCCTGGCTTGGTTTTGAACCACAGTCCTCAAATCTTAGCTTTCTGAGAAGCTAGTATTATAAGTGTGAGCAACTGATACCCAGCTGATCAACTGTTTTTTAAAACATACATAAATAAATCTATAATATTTTGGTATATGTTATTGTCAGTTGGTCTTGAATTTTACATCTATAATTTCAACACATGTGTTTCAGCTCTCCCTTCTAGATCTGTTTCAGTGGATGAATCCAGGCCCGAGCTTATTTTTCGACTCACTGTTGGAACCTTTTCAGTCTCTGTGCTTCACATTGATCCTTTGTCTCCACCTGAAACATCACTGAACCTCAATCCATTGACACCGATGGCCATAGCTTTCTTTACTTGTATAGAAAAGATTGATCCAGCCAGATTTGCAGCAGAAGATTTTAAGTCTTTGCGAGCAGTATTTGCAGAAGCTTGCTTACATGATCACCTTAGGTTAGTTCTCTTATATTTAATAATGGAACCAGATGAATTTTTAAAATTATCTACCTATTTGTTGCTATAATTCACATGTTATTTTTAAATAAATGGAATGAGCAAAGTTTTTCTTGTGATGATGCAAAGATAGTATAGGATATTTCATTGTGGTTATGTGATGCCAAGAACAATGCAGATATAAGAGGGAGATAATTTATTAGAGTTTGCTACCACCTTACCTGGTTGTTACCAAGATGGTTTGACTTTGTTTTTTTTTCCTTCTTTGGTTGTGGGGCTTGAACTCTGGCCTGGGCACTTTCTTAAGGCTAGCACTCTACCATTTTGAACCACAGCACCTAAGTGTCACTTCTGTTTTTCTTGTAGTTAATTGGAGATAAGGATCTCATGGCCTTTCCTCCTGGATACTTTGGTTATTTCTGAGATAGGTTCATAAGTTTTTCCCCTGCCCAGCTTAAACCATCATCTTCCTACTTAGTTCCTCATGTAGCTGAGGATAACAGGCTTATATTACCACACTTAGCTGATTTTTTTGTTTTGTTTGTTTGTTCTTAATGGGTGTCTTGCTGACTTTGGTTATAAGCTAGCCTCAAAGGGCAGTTTCCTCATTCCCAACCTACAAAGTAGCTGAGATTGCAAGCATGAGCCACCACTTAGCTCTTTTTTTTTTTTTTTTCCAGTCCTGGGGCTTGAACTCAGGGCCTGAGCACTGTCCCTGGCTTCTTTTTGCTCAAGGCTAGCACTCTGCCAACTTGAGCCACAGCACCACTTCTGGCCTTTTCTATATATATGTGGTGCTGAGGAATCGAACCTAGGAGGGCTTCATGTATATGAGGCAAGTATTCTTGCCACTAGGCCATATTCCCAGCCCCCACTTAGCTTTTTTGAAATATTAAAATGAATATCCACTACAGAAAAGATACTCTGTAGGTAAGGACCATAGTCATTCTATTCAAATTGTAAAGACATTCTTCTTCCCCCATTTGCTCAGTTTTCAAATACATATCAGACAATATAACAAAACCCACAGAAATTTGAAAGTTGAAATTTAAAAACAAATTTAGACAAGGTTTATTATAGCCTAGATTGACTTTGAACTTGAGATCCCTTTGCTCAGCTTCTCAAGTACTAGAATTCCACGTTTATGCTGCCATTCCCATTTTACAGAATGGAAAGGTCTTATCTACTATTTGAAAATGTGGAAGGAAGGGCTGTGTTAGGAAATAAATATATTCTCCAAAAATTTCCATCAACAAAACTGATTTCTTTAGGTCAGGAACTGGATATTTGAAGTCATTTTGCTGGTTTCTATCCTAAGGAATATTACTTATTGCTCATATGTTGAACTTGTAATTAGTATATTATAGTATATATTAGTATAGCTATTGACATTTTTGCTGTATTTTCTGGTTACTTATATTTGTTTAATCTAGATATATGTGGGTATTCTTAAACGCTTCATTTTCATCATAGATTTATAGGTACTGGCATCAAAGTCTCCTATGAACAAAGACAAAGATCTGCTTCCCGCTATTTTAGTACTGATATGTCTATTGGGCAAATGGAGTTTCTGGAGTGTCTGTTTCCCACTGATTCTCATTCAGTTCCTCCTCACTATACAGAGGTAAATGCCTATACCTCATTTGGAATTATATTTAGCTCTGTCTTTCTAAGAATTGTATGATCAGCAACAATTTTCTTTAAAAATGGAATTCATACAGTATTACTACTCATTATTAGAGTTTGAACTCAGGACCTTGTGCTTGCTGCACAGGCATTGTCACTTAAGTCATGCCCTTTGCCTATTCTTATTAATGTTTTTATTTTGTTGAAATGACTATTAAAGTATGGCATTAAGGAACATTATATCAGTCTAGCATAAACATTTTAATCTAGCACTGACATGTTTCAGATTGGCAGGCAGATCACAAGACAAATGCCTTCATTTCTCTCCTTTTCAAAGTACTCTTAATATCTGAAGAATAGTATAATTAAAGCAAATACCTAAGAATTCTTGCTTTGTGGTGAGCACTGTTCAATACAAGAGAAGTGGTTGTGTTTTTTTAACCATTAATCTTATTTTATTTTCTAATGTGAAAGGGACTTAGAGAGTTTGTAGTTCATTTCAATAATATTTTATGTAATAAGAGGTAGGAAATGCTTAAAATTGTCAAAATAACACTGCTGTTACTTGCCTTTACATATTTTATTTTTAAAATTCTTTTTTTTGGGGGGAGGGGGGTGTCAATTTGTTTGGGTTACTTAAAGAGTCCACAGACGAGATCACAGAAGTTAGCTAACTAGAGTAACATTTACATTGCTAGTAAGTGATCACAGTGAAATGGAAAGTCAGAACACTCTGCTGTGTCAAAAAATAAAAAAACTTCTGTATAATTAATCTGTCAGTGTCTTAGATTTAAAAATCTGTCTTTACTTTTGTTAAGCTTCTAATGTTCCATTCCAAAGAAGGAACTGACGGCCCACCTCCTCTGTGTCTTCAGCTTCATTATAAACATTCTGAGAACAGAGGACCCCAGGTAAGAGATCTTTTTGAGTGATTACTGTCTGTAAAATCTTTCTGGTATATATTTAGTTGTGAGTTTTTAGAGTATTGTTAATGAATGTATTAATGCTTTTTTTTGAAGGGTAATCAAGCAAGACTTAGTACAATTCCTCAGAAGGCTGAGTTAAAAATTAAATTAAGTCCAGTATGTTGTGAGCTGGATATCAGTATTGTGGACAGGTTAAATTCCTTGCTTCAACCACAGAAACTTACTACAGTAGAGATGATGGCATCACACATGTATACATCATATAATAAGCATATTAGCCTGGTAAGTGTTCAAAAAGTTGTAAATAACATAATTATAATGAGATAACAGACCTTATGTGTGAAAGTAGCATATAAAAACTATTATTTGTGATAATGAAAAAGTGAGAATACCTTCATGTTTTGATAGTAATTAAATTCAGTAATTATCCTGAAATTTTATGCTGCCATAGTAAAATGTGTTGTGAAGATGGAATACCAACATGAGAATGCTCATCAAGAACTAATAAGTGCGGGGCTGGGGATATAGCCTAGTGGCAAGAGTGCCTGCCTCGGATACACGAGGCCCTAGGTTCGATTCCCCAGCACCACATATACAGAAAACGGCCAGAAGCGGCGCTGTGGCTCAGGTGGCGGAGTGCTAGCCTTGAGCGGGAAGAAGCCAGGGACAGTGCTCAGGCCCTGAGTCCAAGGCCCAGGACTGGCCAAAAAAAAAAAAAAAAAAAAAAAAGAACTAATAAGTGAAAACATATATTAATCTATGTAAACTTTTTTTTTTTTTTGCCAAAAAAAAAAAAAAAAGAACTAATAAGTGAAAACATATATTAATCTATGTAAACTTTTTTTTTTTTTTTGCCAGTCCTGGGCCTTGGACTCAGGGCCTGAGCACTGTCCCTGGCTTCTTCCCGCTCAAGGCTAGCACTCCGCCACTTGAGCCACAGCGCCGCTTCTGGCCGTTTTCTGTATATGTGGTGCTGGGGAATCGAACCTAGGGCCTCGTGTATCCGAGGCAGGCACTCTTGCCACTAGGCTATATCCCCAGCCCTATGTAAACTTTTGATGACAAAGTAAATTGATGTGTAGAATAAGAATAAATGATTATGTTATATTGGAATCAGATTTCTTTTTCTGAATTTTACAAAATTACTTCATTTTCCAAAAATTTTGTTGATACAGTAAATAAACTTCTGAACTATCTTTGTATTCCAGATAATAAAGGATATACTTTTTTTTAAATTTGCCAGTCCCGGGGCTTGGACTCAGGGCCTGAGCACTGTCCCTGGCTTCTTTTTGCTCAAGGCTAACACTCTACCACTTGAGCTACAGCACTACTTCCGGCCTTTTCTGTTTATGTGGTGCTGAGGAATCAAACCCAGGGCTTTGTATATGCTAGGCAAGCACTCTACTGCTAAGCCACATTCCCAGCCCTTAAGGGATATACTTTTGAAAATGGGGAAATAATCTATTCCTATCACTTTTACTAGATATAGTACCTAGAATTCTAAGCAAATCAAGTGTGTCAGATTTGCAAGATGTGGATTAGTAATTTGGTGGCTGTTGGACTTTGAGTAAACACAACTATACTTAAAAGGGTTAGGCATGAAGGTGCATACTGTTTGCTATGATAGTAACAATGGTCAAATGAACTAAAAAAAATCATTTATGTGGAAAATTTTCTACAATAATGTTTTTCAAATTTTTAGTATCAAAGAATGATCCATTTGACTTTCTGTGAGAGTAATAAAAGTATAAAGCTGCTTTTCTGATTCTTCATGAATTTCACTTGGAGCACCATGCAATAAGTAGTCAAGTTTGGCTGTATCACACCTAGTTCTAGTTCTCCAGTCCATGCTATAGCGAATTCTTTTATCCTTGTCTTTGGCACATATTCATCATATCTTCTATTTTCAAATCGTAGTTTTCATTATATCCTAGATTTTTGGCACTAGTGTCACTCATAAAGAAGCTTCCATAGAGGCTGTGGAAGATATCTTCCACAAATTCTAAAAGTCCTATGGGTATTTTAGACCTCCTAGGCCACAGTAGTGTGAACAGGTGGTTTGTGCTTCTTCTGAACCCAGATGAGATTAAAAAAAAAAAAATTCAATGACTCATGGAAGGCTTTTATTCCATAAGGAGTATATTTATTGCTTTCCATCACATAGAGGTCACTACAGAAATCCCATTAGTTTGGGAGTATGTTCTTTATTTTTCAGTGTCACCATGAAGAGAAATTCATTTCACTTGAGGAGTGCCCATGCTGACTGGGCATCTTTGTCACCCCCTCCTCCAAATGAGGTTAACCAGTTCAGAGAGATGTCCTCGGTCACCCAGTTTTACCTTAAAGCTATGTAGACCTTGAATTCTGTACAGTAGTTCTCCTAGTTGGCTTACCAGATAACGCTGTTTTCTTGGCTCCGATTCAATTCCCAATTCAAGAGATGTGCTTGTTCCATTTCACATTTTACAGCACCTGGCAAACTATCTCAAACTCCTAACTATATTTTTGTGCAGAAGAATTATAGGTCACATATTCTATCACATAGAATACTCTAAAACACACACATACACATTTTAGTGAAAATAACAGGAAAGTTTATTAGGAAAGGAATGTACTTTGGAGTCAGATGCGCTGACCATAGCACCACAAGGCCTGCCTAGGAAGGTACTTTGCCTAGTCTGAAAGTGGGTCATATAATCTCTGGGGTGAGAATGGTCCATATTGAGTCATTAAGGTAATATATTGATAGATAAATCCTTCACATGTTGTATACTGCAATAGTTTTTTTTAACTTTATTGGATTTGTTGATCGGCTAATGTATATCTTGTTTTATTTGTTTAGTTTATAGTAGGTATATGTGTGTGTGTTTGTGTGTGTGTCTATACTGCTGTTGTCACTTTGCTTCAGTTTTGTTTTTACTTTTTTGTCATGGTTTAACTGTTGGCTGTAGTCTTGGACTTTTTCAATGGTTTTATTGTAAAGTATTATACTAAATTAAAATTGTATAGTAGTTTGAATTATATTTTAATGCATTATACTGATTGGTATAGTAATTGAACACCAAAATAATTGAACATATTGAAATATTGAGTACTTGTGTCATTTATGTTTATTTACTTAATATTTTGGTATTTTTTTAATATTTTTTATTTTAGCACAAGGCTTTCACTGAAGTATTTCTAGATGATTCACATAACCCTGCAAATTGTCGGGTCTCAGTACAAGTTGCCACACCAGCGTTAAATCTTTCTGTTCGCTTCCCAATCCCTGATCTTCGATCAGATCAAGAAAGAGGACCATGGTTTAAGAAATCACTTCAGAAAGAGATCCTTCATTTAGCATTCACAGATCTGGAATTTAAGACAGAGTTTATAGGAGGATCAACCCCAGAACAAATTAAATTGGAACTTACCTTTAGAGAACTAGCTGGTAAGAGCCTGACTGGATACAAATAACCTCCCCTGTGGATAGAAACGCATGCCATAAAAGAATTTGATAACCTCCACACGTAAGAAAATTGAAGACGATTATGTTAGAATTGTTTATAAATACAAAAATCATTTAAAAAACTACCAAGAGTGATGACTTACTCACTTTTTTCAAATACTTTCCTGCTTTTTATTATCACCTGCCACTTACTAATTGTTGGCTGTTAGTAGCAGGAACCAGTTGAGTGCCACTCTGTTAGTATTATGCGGAGCACTGTACTTACATTATTGTGTTTCCTTTGGTTAGCATCTCCATATACTAATTTTTTTCACCATTGCTTAATACATGAGGGAAGCTGTGGGCTTATAAAGAAGTGTCCTCAAAATTCAAACTGTAGTAAATGGCAGAATCAAGATTCAAACCCTACTCTTGACACCACAGCTTGAGTTTTCAGCAGTTATATTAATTGTCTTCTGGTGACTTCTTTAGAAAACCTTTTTGAATTTTTCTGTGTTGTGCTGCTTCTACCAGCTAGTGAAGAGAGTGTATATGAACTTGGGAGTTAGCTTGTCTATGACTTCTGGAAGTTCTTCTATCCTGGAGTTCCTGACTTCCACCTGACCCTCCTTCTTCCCCAATAATTCCCTTCATCTGCACTGTACTCACCCCCAAAGGCTGCAGAACTTTCCCTTTCCTGTTGTCTCTTGGGTTTCATCTCTCAATGGAGATATTTAAAATTGACATTTGTCAATAAAGACTTCACAAATGGGCCTTTAGGTATTATCTGGCCATCCCTTACATGAAGCTCCTTATTTTGGAGGAAAGCACTCTTTGTTTGTAAAACAGAATGAAAAGATATGTACAATACATAGTTATTTTGAATATAGATACTTTTTTTTTTTTTTTTTTTGCCAGTCCTGGGCCTTGGACTCAGGGCCTGAGCACTGTCCCTGGCCTCTTTTTGCTCAAGGCTAGCACTCTACCACTTGAGCCACAGTGCCACTTCTGGCCATTTTCTATATATGTGGTGCTGAGGAATCGAACCTAGGGCTTCGTGTATGGGAGGCAAGCACTCTTGCCACTAGGCCATATTCCCAGCCCTATAGATACTTCTTACAGTAGTTGTTATAAAACACACACTTAAGAAATGTAGCTATTGCCTTTGTGTTTCTTGTGGCAGATTAGCTATATAAAATTACTTTTTTTTTCTTTTTTTGCAATGGTGAGGATTGAACCCAGGGCCTTGCACGTCAGTCTCTGAGCTATATCCCCAGCAAATGAACGTTTTTTTTTTAATGAAAAATTTATTATACTAGAACTAAGTGGTAATTGCCATTTGTTATAATTTTGTACCTTATACATTAAATATGGTGATACTTTAGAATTTTAATTTGAATACAGAACAACATCTTTAACATCTGCCCATCCTGTCTACTTTTGTTCTGACATAAGTGGGCAAGAATTAATAAAAACTAGAAATTTGCTCCTCTAGAAAGAAAGATCTTGTCTTCTTGCATTTGAAATAGAATGCATTGCAGTGAATCAGCCTTATTTTATTAGGGTCATTCCAGGAAGAGAAAGGAGAACCATCTATTCAGTTTTTCCATGTAATTGGTGGAGTGGATGGGGATACAGCATCATCAGATGACTTTGATTGGCCACGGTAAGCAAATGTGTAAGTGTATTGGGATCTTCTTTTATAAGGAAAAGATTGTGCTTTTAACATTTTGATTACTAAATTTAAGCTAAAAAGAGTAAACTTTGGAAAAAAAAGTAAACTTTGATGAAAGACCTAGAGGATGGACAAATAAAAATTAAAGATTGAGACTGTTTTCTGAAATGTGCATGTTAAGTACAGTGAGAGGGAGGAGAAGGTATGCTTTGTTCTCAAGTTACCTAGTGTAGTTAGGAAGAATCATAAACTAGCACTCTGCCTCTCGAGCCACAGCTCCACTTCTGGCTCTTTGCTGGTTAGTTGGAGATGAAGAGTCTCATGGACACTTCTGCCCAGGCTGGCCTTGAACTACTACTTCAGATCACAGCCTCCTGAGTAGCTATGATTATAAGTATGAGCCACCAGTGCCTGGCAAGTATTCTTTATGTTAATTTGCACAAAAGTTGAAGTTTTTCTGTTTATGCTTAGATCTTAGTTGTTGTTGTTTTTTTTAAAGAAATTATCTTTGCTTATTAGAATGGTACTGAAAATAAACCCACCGGCCATGCATTCCATTTTGGAAAGAATAGCAGCTGAGGAGGAGGAGGAAGAAAATGATGGTCATTACCAGGAAGAGGAGGAAGGAGGTGCTCATTCCCTGAAAGATGTCTGCGATCTAAGGAGACCAGCTCCATCTCCCTTTTCTTCCCGTCGAGTCATGTTTGAAAATGAACAGGTAAAAAAAAGTGTGTGCGTAAGCATTACAACACTGTCAAACCATAGTGATGATTTAATTCTGTCCTTTCTTACTGAGATATCTCCCTGTTTATCTCAGACTGACTTGGAACTGACCTTGTCTGGCTACCTTTTTTTTTTTTTTCTTCTAAAAATATTCTTTTAGCTGGGCACCCATGGCTCATGTCTGTAGTCCTAGCTACTCAGGAGGCTAGATCTAAGGATTGCATTTCGAAGCCAGCCAGGCAGAAAATTCCCATTGAGACTCTTATCTGCACTCATCCACTCAAAAAACTGCAAGTGGTGCTGTAGCTCTAGCGGTAGAATGCTAGCCTGAGCACAAAGAGGCTTAAGGACAGACAGCGCCCGGGCCTGGAGTTCCAGCCCGACAACTGATTCCCAAAGAATTTCTTTGTATACTATTTTTATTCACTTTTTAACTCAAAGATTGATTGTTGTCCATTAAAAAAAAGTTTTTTTCTTCTGGTATCCAGGTTTAAACCAGGGTTTTATACTTGCTCAGATTCCTTGCTTATCTAGTAATGAGCCATGCTTCCAGCTCAGCTTTTTTTGTCTTATTTTGTTTTTTTTTTGTCGGTCTTGGGACTTGAGCTCAAGGCCTTTTGCTCAAGCTCTTTTGCTCAAGGCCAGCACTCTACCACTTTCAGCCACAGATCCACTTCTGGTTTTCTGGTAGTTCTTTGGAGATAAGAATTTAACAGACTTTCCTGCCCAGGCTGGCTTTGAACTGTGATCCTCAGATCTCAGCCTCCTGAGTGGCTAGGATTACAGGTGTGAGCCATCAGCAGCTGGCCTAGCCCAGCTTTTTCCTAGTTATTTTGGAGATGAATGTCAGACTTTTCTGTGCCAGGCTGGCTTCAAACCAGAACACTCCATTGCCTTCTGGCTTTTTGCTAGTTAATTGGAGATAGAGTCTCATGGACTTTTCTATCTGGGCTGGCTTTGAAACCACTATTCTCAGATCTCAGCCTCTAGAGTAGCTAGGATTACAGACTTGAGCCACTGGCACCTAGCTTATTATTTTTTTGTCTTGATGTATATTTTCCTCAGTAAATGTTGTTAACTTATTTAGTTGCTCACAAAGTAAGCTGTAGATATGTTGAAAACTGCTATAATTATTTGAACATAAAATGGTTATTTGATGCTGTTTTTGCACTAAATTATTATGTTTTAGATGGTGATGCCAGGAGACCCTGTGGAAATGACAGAGTTTCAGGATAAAGCTATCAGCAATTCTCATTATGTGTTGGAACTTACATTGCCAAATATTCACATAACGCTACCTAATAAAAGCTTTTATGAGAAGCTTTATAATAGGTAAGTTCAAGAACTAATCTTTGGGATCAGACTTTCTGCCCCACTGCTTCTGTTTATCCTTTCCCCACTTCTCTTTACTTACTTGTATTATATTTTGCCCTCGTGCGCTTTGTGTGGCATAATGACAATAGCTACTGAGGAAATGCCGGGTTTTTTTCTACATATGTAGTGATGTGAAAGAGGTAGGAGGTACTTGCCAGCAGATTCTGGCATAGAATCAGAATTGTTCAGGCATTGTCCAAGAAGCGTTTCTTCTTACAATTTGAAAAGACATCTTGTTGAAATTCTAAACTATGTATTAATTTGTAACCCTTTATACACAAAAATTTAAATTTATCATATTTAAATGCCCCTCAACATATATACCAAGTAAATAAATGGATTTTGAGGTCTTAGACTCTGATGACTTTGGGCAATTTACCTAGTCACTTCATCTGTAAAATGGAGACAATACTGTTGCGTGCCCAAAGCCCTATTTGGAGAATTAAATGGTATAACACGTAGAAATTTCAGAGAACAGTGTCTAGCATATAGTAAGCAGTAACTTTCTATTACTTTTATTATTCCTACTAATCAAGGGCTCCTTTCTATAATGTACCTGACAGATGGTCATGTGGATTTCTAGAAAATAATTTTTATTGTTTGTCAGTACTAATTTGCCATATGTAAACACACTATAGTATTTGCATTAATCTTAAGTCACTTCCATCTCTACAGCTTCTACTTTAGGTTTTTTTCTTGGTGTCAGATGTCTCTACCCTTCATTCCTTCACTGTGAACAATAAACTCTGGGTTATCTCCCTGATTGTCATTGCCTGTTTTCGGATCAGATTTAAGTTCCAGGAGAGACTTGAGGATCTACCTTAGCTCAATAGTTTTGGCAATGAATTTCCCATGTGAGCCATTGAAGTATAGAAAGAACATGTTAACACTTTATTTAACTTGAGCACTTTATTTAACTGGAGGCAGAGGCTGGAGGATCATGACTTTGAAGCCAGCCTTGGCTACATAACAAGTTCTAGGCTACCCTGGATTATAAGCTAAGATCCTATCTCAAACAAAAACCACAACACAAAAACTTTGAAAGGAGATTTGGGCAAAAATATAAAGGAATTGGCAGAAAGATATGAAACTTATATTTATAGGTCATATCCCATGAACTCTGGGTTTTATTTAAAGTAATAATGTTTCTCTAACCTGTGATGTACAACCTGCACTTACACTAAGGGAAAGGGAAAGGAAAAGCATTTCCTGAGAAAATTCCTCATTTTATTTGTTCATTATTCATAATCATAGAATCTCTGATTGAGGTCTATATTTATAGCTCCTATACTTTGTCCTATAATATGCCCAAGAAACAGCCACATTTGTGCCAGTATTATGGGATGTAGTTGTCTGTGTGTCTGAGATTTGACATCTTTTTGTTCTATATCCTTGGTATCTTTAACAATGATGTTTTTAGAAAGAGGCATTTGGATAGAGCTTAGAAGCTACTGCAAAGGTCTTGTTTATATTTCTAGGGCTTGAGAAACTCAGGAATTGGTTTGGGAACTGTTTTTTTCACAGGAAGGGGACAGGGCTGCCTCATTGCTGGGCACTTCATCACAGGCTTTACTGTGAGTCTGTGCTTTGACCGTCCTTTCCGGCTGGTCAGCTGTCAGTGCCTGCTATATATGACAGTCACTGATCTACTTAGAGGTAGAAGTGATTAGGCACAAGTCCCTTTCCCAGGGGGACAGGCCTAGCAGTCCAGGAGGGGACAGAAACAAGTACAGTATGGTGTATAAAGTTCTGTGATTGGTTGAAATAGCTATGTGTGAAGGATATGCTATACAAATTTTGAATTTTTCTTAAAAGCAAGAGAATAGGAAAGAGGAGGCAAGAACAGTGTATCTGAGTGGTAACAAGTTCTTTGAAAAGGTAGATAGGAAATGGTGCTATAACTCAAGTAGAGCACTAGTTCCTTGGGCAGAAGAGCTCAGGGATAGTGCCCAGGCCCTGCGTTCAAGCCCTACAACTGGGGGAAAAAAAGTAGGATGCTCTAGGGTCCTAGCTGTGTGGCTTCCTGATCACCAGGGTCATCTTACTCTAGGTAGTTGGTAGGGTTTGTTCTCACTTGCGGTGGCACATTCTTCATTGTCATGCACACTGGGGTTAAAGTTGTACTTTATGTTCAAAGGAGATCTTAAATATCTCTAGAGAAAGAACTGAATTGAGAGCTGGGTATAATGTGAACTCTCATCCCAGCTCTTCCACTAGGTCACTCATTGGCAGCAGCCCCACCACCTAAGCCATGCCTCCAACTCCTCATTCTTATTATTATTATTATTTTTTTTTGGTTGGGTTATGGGGCTTGAACTTGGGGCTTGGACACTGTCCCTTAGTTCCTTTGCTCAAAGCTCGTGCTATACCACTCTGAACTACAGTGCCACTTTCAGTTGTCTGGTTGTTAAATTGGAGATAAGCATCTGCCAGCCTTTCCTGCCCAGGCTGGCTTCAAACCACCATCCTCAGATCTCAGCTTCCTGAGTAGCTAGGATGACAGGCATTGACTCACCAGTGCCTGGCTCTCCCTTCCTCTTCCTGAGGCAGTTTCTTCAGTGGTAAAATGAGGAAAATAATGTCCTGCCATCCCACAGGATTGATGGAAGGGTGCAGTGTAGTTTTAGCCTGCAAAATGATTTCCTGTTTGTAGTCTTTCATTCTGCATGCGTTTTTAGTTTTAATTAGTTTCTGTCTTTAAAGCACATTTTAAGGTACAGTATGAATTTGTACTTTGTTGTGAGGTAATATTAGGCAAGTATCTAGTTCTGTGTATCTGATGTGCAGATTCTTTTTTCACTGACTTAGGTTATAGCCATATTTTTCCATTTAAAGAACATAGTGTGTATTTTTTAAAGTCTTTATAGGGTCTTAATTCTCATTTCACCATTTAAAAATGGTTAAGCAAATCTCTTAAAGGGAAACATTTAGTTTGCACAAAGTTTATAAGTTACACATGTGTTTTTCAACTTTTGTTTTTATAGGATCTTTAATGACTTGCTACTGTGGGAACCAACAGCACCTTCACCAGTGGAGACATTTGAAAATATTTCATATGGCATTGGGCTTTCGGTAGCCAGCCAACTGATTAACACCTTCAACAAAGATAGTTTCAATACATTTAAATCTACAGTTCACTATGGTACTGTATTTTAAATTTATCTTGAATTAAAGTGTCTAATTTCTAAATTAACAAAGTAATAGCTTTTTATTGTAAATTATAAGATGTGCCTTATTGTATTTTCTATTTATATCGATATTTTATAGTTTATTTGATAATTTATGAGAATATTTTACCATTGCTGTCTGTTGAGGATCATTATCATTTGAAAGATAATGTGTACCTTGAAGTGATAATACATATACTGAAGTTTAGGAATAAGGATAAAAATGATACATTTTTATTGTCATTCTATATTTGTAAAAATAAGTGTTATAAACATGTGAAATAGTTTTGTGATAATTTTTAAGTTGCTATTTTATTTTACAGGCTATCAGAACTAAATAATTGCTTATCCCCCCTCATAGATGAAGAAAGTGGGTCTGAAGAAGATACTATGCAGTATTTTTCTACTGTCGATCCCAACTATCGCTCCCGCAGGAAAAAAAAATTAGACTCTCAGAATAAGCACTCTCAGAGTTTTCTCTCAGTTCTTCTGAATATTAATCATGGATTAATGGCTGTGTTCACAGATGTAAGGGTAAGAAGTGTAAATCCAAAGTGTTGTCTCAAAAAGCATCTTGTTTGAAAGAATACATAACTGGATGTTCGCAGGGCAAAGCCAATTCAGTGATGGGGAGGATCTCGGTAGTGCTGTGGCAATGGGAATATGGGAATCTAGTTTCCATTGGGATCACCCAGTAAAACACCTTCCCCTTAGAGAATGCACCAGTTCTGCTGCTGAGGGTCATAGCTGCTAATTTTTCTATTTTTAAGGAGGATAAAGTACTGGGATTTATTTGGCACAGGAAGTTTTGTATAGCATTTATTCAGTTTTTAATACCGCTAATGTGAAGTGGCTCAGCTCTTAACACTGCTTTGATGTAATACAGGACAGTTTACTAAGCTGACTTAAGAAAGAACATTCCACGGGACTTCTTTGCTTTCTTGCATTTAAATAATGACTTTGGGGGCTGGGACTGGTTGTAGAATAGCTGCCTAGTATTTATGAGGCCCAAGGCTCCATCTCTAACACTGAGATTTAAAGAAAAATAAAATAACTTTCTCCCCCCTCTGATCTTTCTATTAGCAAGATACCGGAGACCTCTTGGAAAACAAGCATGGTGAATTCTGGTTAGAATTCAATAGTGGCTCATTATTTTGCGTGACAAAATATGAAGGTTTTGATGACAAGCACTACATTTGCCTTCATTCTAGCAGTTTCAGTCTGTACCACAAAGGTAGGGCAAATGAGAATTTATTCATTTCTTTGACATGTTTACATTTCTTGTTTGATTAAAGTATTGAGAGCAGAACTTGAATATTAGAAACTATTCTCTGGATGAAGGTTCTGATTATACCGTCTAAGTAATAGTTGTAAATTAGAAGTTGGCTTTATGTTCTCTTTTAATAGTAGCTTTTGTTTCTTGGTTTTTGGTTTTCAGTTTTGAGACAGTCTTTCTCAGGAGGCCAAGGGCTGGGATTACAGTCATGCATCATCATATCCAGCTGTTTATAATAGCTTTATTAAGAGATAATTTATGTATCATTCAATTCAGAGTTTTAAAATTTACTTTCAGTGACTTCTATGTTTTACAGAACTTACAGCCATCATCAGAGTAAATCTTTATAACATTTTCATAGCTTCAAGAAGAGACCGTATAATTTATTACCCTACACCCTTCCATTTACTTAGCCCTAAACAACTAATCTGTTTCTGTCTATATTTGCATATTGTGAAAATTTCATATAAATGGAATCATCTGGTTTTTTTTTTTTTGCCAGTCCTGGGCCTTGGACTCAGGGCCTGAGCACTGTCCCTGGCTTCTTCCCGCTCAAGGCTAGCACTCTGCCACTTGAGCCACAGCGCCGCTTCTGGCCGTTTTCTGTATATGTGGTGCTGGGGAATCGAACCTAGGGCCTCGTGTATCCGAGGCAGGCACTCTTGCCACTAGGCCATATCCCCAGCCCGAATCATCTGTTTTTGTTTGATGTATTTTTAACCTATAATAATAGTATTCTATTGTATGGATAAACAACATATAATTGATCTATTTATGGACTAATGGATCTATACATTCTATTTTTTGGGTCAGTCATAAGGCTGGAACTCTGCCTGGGTGCTGTCGCTGAACTTTTTCACTCAATGCTATTTCTCTGCCACTTTGAGTCACAGTACCATTTCCGGTTTTCTGGTGGCTAATTGTAGATATGAGTTTCGTGGACTTTCTTGCCTGGGCTGCCTTTAAACTGTGATTGTCACATCTCAGCCTATTGAGTAGGTAGGACTACAGGTGTGAGCTACCAGTACCTGGATTTTTATTCTTTCTCAAGAAATATTTCCTTTTGGTTTGAGGTGTATAGTTTGCCCTCTATGTTGGTGTCTGTGTGACTCTGTTAGGTAGGGTCTCAATAGGCTAGCCTTGAGCTCAAAAATCTATGTGCCTTTGCCAGCCTTCTGAGTACTGTGATTGATTACAGGTGTACACCAACACCCAGCAAAATTTTTTACTATTTTTTTTAGTAGTTGCTTGAATTACCTTGTGAATAGACATGAGATGCTTGTACATTCTTAATGTTGATGAGATTATTTTCCTAGCATTTTAGAATTAGAGGTTAAAAAATGTTGTACTATTAGTCATACCGATATTAGTGGAATGCCAAGCTGTTTTTTTTTTGTCATCATGCCATCAGTATTACAGTCATAGAAGTGCAGGTTGAACATCTATAATTTGAATCCAAAATCAGAAACATTTTAGCACTGATATGATGCCACTAGTGGAAAATACTTTACTCATGGTCAAAAACATAGGTATACTAAAAATAATCATGAATCACTTTCAGCCTATGCATTTGAAGTGTATGTAATACATAAATGAATTTTGTGTTTAGAATGAATGAGGTTTCCTCTCCAAGATAATGTAACTAGGTACGTGTATTATCATTTCTTTCCACAATCTATAAAGAAAAAAGTCACATGTCCAAAAATACTTCTGGTTCCAAGCATTTGGTAGAAGAGAATAAACCTGTACCTGGATATTTATTACAGTTACAGAACTAATTGCACATGGTCGTTTTGTTAATATTTTCATCTTAATCTGGATCTAGGCATAGTGGATGGAGTGATTCCTCCCACAGAAGCACGATTGCCCTGTTCAACTCGCCCACATTGGTTGGAACCTACTATTTATTCTTCTGAAGAAGATGGCCTCAATAGAACTGCTTCAGATGGGGTTGGAGGAGACAATTTGAATATGCTCTCCATTGCAGTTAAAATATTGTCTGATAAATCAGAGTCCAATACAAAGGTTTGTGTCTTGTACTTTCTGTACTATTCAGTACTTATTGCTGATTTTGTTAGTAGCTAAGGGTATTTGTGTAAAAGACAACACATTTATTTCTTGGAAAAACTTGTGGGATTCTACAGGTGATAAATATAATTCTTGATACTTAGTATTCTGCATAGGAATTTCTCATTGCTGTGGGACTAAAAGGAGCCACTCTCCAGCACCGAATGCTTCCTGCAGGCCTCAGCTGGCATGAGCAGGTAAGAGAGCTGTTATGTATGTATCAATTTATTATAGAATTAATAATAATGTGCATATGGAAAAGTTGGTAAATCATTAATGTTCAGCCTCATAGGTTAAAACAAAAGAATATTATCAATACCCCAGAAAACTTTTTTCTTTAAGAATGTGATTCTGCTAGTACTCTTACTAGTTGAGCCACAGCTCCACATTGTCAGCTAATCATAAATTATTTTTAAAAGTACTTTGAAAATATTCTCATAAAATCATTTAGGAAATATGAAAACATTGGTCTGTCTGGTGGGAGTAGAAGATGGCTAGTGTGAACATTTAACTCACTGCAAGGGAGAGATTTAGTATAACCTGTTTTCTGGAAATGTGAGAGAATAGATGGTCAGAGAACCTGGTTTTCAGACTGAGGTAGACATAAACTAAGGAAAAAAACTTCTTTCTAGAATTAGTTACAACCTGGCATTGGTGGCTCACACCTATAATACTAACTGCTCAGGAGGCTGAGATCTGAGGATCAAATTGGCTCAGAGCCAGCCTGGGCAGGAAAATCCATGAGACTCATCTCCAGTTAGCTACCAGAAATCTGAAAGTGGAACTGTGGCTAAAAATGCTAGAGTGCTAGCTTTGCACAAAAGAGCTCAGGGACAGTGCTCAGGCACCAAATTCAAGCCACAACCGACCCAAAAAACAAAAACCACGAATGAGTTATAAAGCCACTGTTGTTTGGTTCATGCCTGTAATCATAGCTACTCAGAGCTCTGGAACATTGAAGTTTAAAGCCAGCCCAGGCAGAAAAGTCCACTGAGACTCTTATCTCAAGAGGTATGGCTCAAGTGGTAGAATTCCTGCTAAGCAAATGCAAAGGCCATGAATTCAAACCTCGGTATCAGCAAGGAAAAAGCAACAAAGGAAGGAAGGAAGGTTACCTAATAAATCAGATCCTATAACATACTCCAACAATGGGTATTATTTAGAAAACCAGATCTTGGGGTTGGAGGTATGGCTCAGTTGGTACCGTGTTGGCCAGTGAGTGAAAGTATCAGGTACTGAATTTGAGTCCCCAGTCTTGGACCTTAGAAAACAAAAAACAGAATTTTTTTTTTTCTTATGGACTGGGAGAATCAGAGCTGCAGACATGCTAGGCAAATGCCCACCACTGCACTATACATTTACACCTTTCTTTCTTTCTTTCTTTCTTTCTTTCTTTCTTTCTTTCTTTCTTTCTTTCTTTCTTTCTCTTTCTTTTTTTTTTTTTTTTTTACCTTTGTTTTGAGGTGAAGTCTTGTTAACTTTCTCAGGCTGGCTTTGAACTTTGGATCCTCCTGCCCCAGCCCCTGGTCTAGCTAGATTATAGGCTATATTATATAAGCCTGATTATAAACAATAGTGTCTGATAGAAATCAGATTTTTGAAAGTAGTCTTTGTAAATTTTTTTTATTTGTTCCAAGCAAAATAAGGCAATATTAGGTATACTTCTTATTAGTTTCATGAGATAAGATTTTCTAAGGATTCTATAGCATTAAAATTATTGGATGATCCTCTTCATTTCAAAAATTTAATTCAGCAAGTACTTTTAATTTTTGTTGTATACAGACAAGTTATTCCTCAAGAATTTTGGTATACATATATTAGGGAAATGATTCTTCTAGTCAAACAAATTAGCATCTAATTTACTCTTTTT